>NC_133649.1:38565267-38759346 GCF_009905375.1 Apium graveolens | reverse complement strand
CAGACATCCACAACCGAACAACTCCTTCGATAAGCTCATACAGCTGTCCTCCCCGCCCATCATACAACTCTTGTAGATGCATTAGGATAGTTGAGCATCCATATTCTCATGTTTGCTTCTAGCTCAATTTTCATGGAAGCTAGCATGATGTTTGGAGCAACAGTCGCATCATCTATCCACTTACGATACACAACGTGTTCATCATGTGCATCACTAGCAGGTTTCAGTAGGCTTAGGTGAGTCAATCACGTATTCCACTTCTTAATCCTGAGAACAATTCTCAAGTTTCGAAGCCGTCAGCATAATTAGGACCATCAATTTGAGCCTCCAGTATGCTCCTGAGTGATAGTGCAGAAGACACATCAAGTAAATCTGTAAAGATAAACACATAACACACTTAGCTAATATTCGATTTTATTTCAAAAACACTATATGAATCGGGTCTTTATTCATAAGTGGCTCCCACTAGTTTTCCTAATTTATTCAACCCCCTACGTGAAAAATTAAGCATTCATAATGCTAGTGGGAATAAGGATCCTACATTCCATTACACAACCCCGGCTGTAGCACGAACCGCCATGCAATGTTCAATAGGCAGACAACTCTTGTCAATTACATCTCATGTTATTCCCTAATCAAACTTTAGCCTCTTGAATAATTGAGTCTCGGCTGTAGCACGACAAACTCAATATTCTAAGTCAAGTCTAACCCAACATTCCGTACAGTTGAATCAGTCCCCAAAGGCCCACGGCTGTAGCACGTACCGACCTTTAGATTCTTATTCAATGTACACATCTCTATGTAATAGACAAGTATTTCTTATTTCAAAATCAAAGCCCTCGGCTGTGGCACGAACCGACAATGATTCAAAAATAAGAACTACTTTTCTATCATGTTGGAAGGCTAAGACCGACACAAGCCCGTTGTGTCATTGGCCAATTACTACTTGATATTATTAATTTTAGAGGGATTATATTACGTTACAATCATAATCATATTATAAAGAGATTCTTCCTTTTAAATTAAATATTTCAAATCAATAATCAATAATCAGACGATTCCCAGATCGGGTGGAGCATTGTCAAGAGGCGTCACTTAATAACCCTTTCTTACAGATAGAAATCTGTTGTTGACAGAATCATCCTTTCTCTCATATCGAAAATTCATATTCAATTACGTGTTTCATAAACACAAGAATCTCATGATTGTATTCATAATATTGTTATTAAGGTTATGAAACAATTTCACTATACTAGGTTGTCTAACAAACGCCTTATGTTCGTTTAAGTTCACCTATATCTATCATCGCATGATAAACTAAGCATATATCACATATATAAACATTAATAAACATCAAGGTAGGCATGTTACATCATCTAGCATATTAGTCTAACTATTATACATCTCTATGTATCACATTAAGCATTTAAAAGCAACTTAAACAGTCAAAACCAGCTTTAAAAACACTTCATGGAAATATAAATAGTTCAAAACTTTTATATAAACTAAAATTGAACACTCCATTAGATCCGTCTCGGAAAAACGAATCCAACGGTATATTGCACGCCCAAAACGGAGTTACGAAACTCCCAGAAAATCAATTTTAAAATCAACAGTCGGGCTGTAACGCATTACAGGAACGCGTTACTAGCCATGTAACGCATTCCGGTGATGCGTTACACCCCTTTTAAGCCATTAAAGGGTGTAACGCATTCCGTGAATGCGCTACAGGTGTGTAACGCATTCCCGGAATGCGTTACACTCCTATTTTTTTTTTTCGTTTTCGCAGCAGCCACTCTTTTCTCTCCTCGGTTGCCGTGCATGTCAGACCTGTACCTTGCTTTGCTGACAGCCGAATAACAGCACAGTACAAACACAGTATATACAGATATATACATACATACATACAATTTATATATATATAATTATTTAATTATGAATTTTAATTGAAACAACTTCAAAAATTCATAATAAAAAATCTATACATCCTAAAATTATGAAAAAAATACCCAGACGATCTACAACACTTGTAGAACCCAGATCAACATTCAAAATTATTATGAGAAACGATTTCTCTTCAGACAAAATTAATCCATGATATAACTTGTAAAAATCATAATTAATTCATACAAGCACATAAAATTCTGAAATTTTTACCACAGATCTATATGCATACAACCTATGCTCTGATACCATTGTTGGATTTTTAACGCAGCGGGGGCATGGAAAAACACTTTTACACATACAAAATCCAAATATAAGCATATAAATCGTGAATAAAAGTTCGAGGGATCGAATCTAACCTTTTAAAATAATTCGGAGACAACTATCAGAGATCCTTAGCAGTTGCTCCTCAAGTGTGAAGCACTCCACCGGTATCCACCAAGAAAACGATGTTAAGGAGGAGGAAGGAGGTGGAGAGAATTGGGTTTTCCAAACTTTTTGGGTTTTCGGGTTTCGATGGGGTTAGAATAAAATAGGGTCTATAATAGTGTATTTATAGGCAAAATTTTTAGCTGAAATTTTCCCATAAATAATATTATTATTATCCCATTTATTATTTTCATTAATAATTAAAACACCTTTTAATTATTAATCCTTTTTCTAAACACTTTAGAAATAATTCTCTCTCTTGATTTAATTTCCAAAAATTAAATCCTTAATTAATAATATTAAGAACTTTTCTTAATTAATTTATAATCAATTAAATCTCATTTAATCAATTATTAAATTTGCCAATTAATTATTTATTTCATAAATAAATAATTATTAGCCATTATTAATTAATTCCTCCACCATTAAATCATTCTCTTTTTATGGTGTGACCCTGTAGGTTCAATATTAAGCCGGTAGTAGAAATAAATAATAATAAAACTATTTTATCATTATTTATATAAATTCTCTAATTTATTAAATATGATTAATTAATTAATCACATTTATTCTACATCGTGAGGGATACTTCTCAGCATATCGCGACTATCCGGATAATATGAATTCACTGCTTAGAATACCAAGAACCTATTCAGTGAATAGTTACCGTACAATAAACTCCTTCTGCCCTACAATATCCCGATTAAATACAAGGCATGGATCTCGTGTCAAGCCTATCTAATTTAATCACTTGCTTACCATTTACTATGCGTAGTTCTATGCAAATTAGATACTTGTTATTCCTAGAAGACTAACAATGAGATTTACAGAAGGGGGGTTGAATGTAAATCTCAAAACTTTTTCAAGTTTTGAGCAGTTTATAAAGTTGTGTGTTCAAGAAGAACAAGTGTGTGAATTGCTTTAAGCTAATACAGACAGATATATATTCAAGCACAAATGTAAAGAACACAACAGACCTTAAAAACTTTTCTGGTGGATTTGTTGTTCCACCAGAGATGGTGTATTAGAAAATCTGTGTTCAACAATGTTGATCACAGCTGCATCCTAGTACAAACTAGATGAATTTTCTCTCAAGATATTTCTTAACAGCTCTGGAAAAATCTATCTAATTACTAGCTTCTTCTTGGTTCATATATATTACCAAGTGTACAAGTGAAAAACAATATAAAATTACAATAGTAAAATAAGTTCTTCACTTGCTTCTTTTCCTGTTCACTCAAGTACTTTGTTGACTATTGCAACTTTGTACAAAAGAAGAACGGCTGCTTTTTCTGTTGATCCTGAAATTCGGCTACCACATCTCAGTTTTCTCTGTCAACCCACGTGCCTCTGCTTGTAGGTACAACTACCACTTATCAACGGCTGATTAGCAGAACATCCGTTGAAGCTTTCATCCGTTGATGACTTCATCCGTTGAAGGATGTTATCCGTTGAAGCTTTCATCCGTTGATGCTCTCATCCGTTGAAGGATGTTATCCGTTGAAGCTTTAGAGACATCCGTTGAAGCTTAGCTTCTCATCCGTTGAAGGTCTTTTAAGTCATCCGTTGATACCACTTCATTTATACAAAATTACAAGGCATGAAATATTTACAATTGGCCTTCCTATCTGCATATCATCTAGTAGTCAACATGACTCATAGTTTCTCTCAACTTCTAAGAATTACAATTTTAAATACAGAGACTGAAATATGCTACAATACTAGACTTATTTCTAAGTAAAGCTACACCATCAACGGATAGCCAAAGTGGTCTTATCCGTTGAGGCTACAGACACTAAATTTCTACTTAAGTGTTTTGTTAAACATATCATCAAACTAATGCACATATATTCCTAACAATCTCCCCCTATTTATGTCTATAAGAACTGTAGGCATAAATTCAGGGTTAACTTGATGATAACAAAACACTTAACAAATATTTGAATTGAAACTAAGTAGAAATATAAAAAGTGCTGCAAAAGTGTATGTACTAGGAGGTAATTGAAGATTTACAGTATTTCCAAGGGTGCTCCTCTAGCCTGAGCAAATCATCATTTTCTTCTTTGTTCCCTGGTTTTCTTTCCTAGCCCTTTGTCATTTCCCTCAATTTGGAGTTGGAGTTTTCTGAAGAATTCAGCTTCATCTTCATCACTGATATCCAACTTAGATTGCATTTCCTTGAGAGTTTCATTGCTGGCAATCTTGAGTTGGTCTTCAAGTCTGAAAAATCTTCTGACTCCTTTGTCATCTCTAAATTCCATCAACCAATGAGGTGATTTGTGAATTTTAGTTCCCCTTTCTTGTATGAGTAAGGTTCTGGGCAAAGCATTTGGTTCCCTCCAAGTCTTCCTTATGTTGGCAATCTTGTTGAGAATTTCAGTCTTGGCTGTTCTGGTAAAGCCAGAATCCTTTTTGATGGCTGAAAAAACTCTGATCAAGGTAGAGTAGCCTTCATTTAGAATCCTGTGGAGAGGCCATGTTCTTTCCCCAGCTCCTTTATATCTGAACACTAATCTTTCTGGTAACTGTCTGTAGGCAGCTATTCCCCTTACATCCTCCAGCTCATCCAGATAGAGTTCAATGTCTGAAATTTCTTTTATGTCACAAATGTGAACATAATCATCTTTAGAAATGGGTGACTTAGGCTTAGGTTTTTGTTTTTGAGTGAATTTCTTAGAGGTTGTGGGAGGTGTAGATTTTGGTTTTCTTTTCTGTTTCTTTGGTGGTGGAAGAGTGGTTAGAAAGGTAGGCAATGTGATGTTGTCCCAATCAATAGGTTCCTCTTTTGGAATGATTGGTTCACCATGGATATTTATAGAGGGATCAGTAACAAAAGGTTCAGGTATGGAAGGTAGTGGTTTAGATATAGATTTGGTATCTTCAGGGTTATCTTCACTCCTTCTGTGTGCCTTGGCCTTTCTTCTGTTTCCCTTCTGCCATTCCTCTCTTTCCTCCATATTTTCACCAAATATGCTCCCAAGAACCTCATCTAAGTTAGCAATCTTTTCTTCACCCCTGACTTCAATTCCTTTCATTTCTTCAACTTGGCTTGACTTTAGCTGTTTTTCAAGCTTTGCTTGTGCTCTTTTGTCAGCCTTTAATTGCTTGGCTTCTTCTTTCTTAGCTATTGAGAATTTGGGATGTCCTTGCATCACACATATGCTCTTTCCCTCTCTAATGATAATAGCTCTATTTCTCCTTACAGCCTCATCCATGGACTTTTTGAGATAGGCAATACTCCTGCCTAAGATCTTGTTCTCATCATCTTTTGAAGGAGGAAAGTCCACTTCTTTTAAAGGATTCTTTGTTGAGTCCTTATTGGATCTTTCATTGGGCTTGAGGATTATAGCTTGTAGCTCTTTGGAAGAAGCTTCTCCATCCTTAAGACTCCCTACTGGCATGAGCTCCATGTTGATTGGTTCAATCTTTGTGCTAAATTTCACAGATGTTGATTTATTTTGTGTAGAACCAAACACCAATTGCAACCTTTCATCAATTCTCCTCCATTGTTCTTTCATTTGTATTTCAGCTGCTGCTAGCTGAATCAAATCAATTCCATCAGATTTTCCCTTGATTTGAATGATTGGAGAGGTAGTGATGGCAGGAACTAGCACTTTAGATATCTGAATCTTTGTAGAGGGCTCTCCTTCCCCTTCCCTTTTATTCTCCCCCTTTTTGTTATCATCAAGGAGAGGGGTCAAGCCTTGTGCTTTTGCCAGCTGCATTAGGAGATTGGTTTGAGATTGTTGGTTGAGAAGAAGGGTGGCCACAGAATCTTCAATTCCTTGAACTCTGTCTTCCAACTTGGCCAGCCTTTGTTCAGTAACTGATTCCTTTTTCAATCTCGAAACCAAGTCCTGCAAAGTACCATAGGGCATGACTGAATCCAATTTTTCTGAAGTGAAGGATTTCAAGTCAGCAATATCTTTCCTGAGATCATTTAGACTCATATCTTGCTTTACTTTCTGCAACTTCATGAGATGCAGTGAGTCCAGGTGAGCTTGGAGGATAGCCTTGATATTTGCATTTGAAGTGTTCTGAATGGCCTGTTGAATAGTGATGATTTGTTTGACCAGGTGGACATTGAATTCACCTGTTCTATGCTCCTTAGTCAGGGCCCATTCAGGTAGATTAGGAATGGAACTAGGGTCTTCATCTCCCCCTATGTTCATGCTTCCATCAGAAGAAATAGAGTCATCATCATCAGAATTTACTCCAAATTCCTCAGATGGCTCACCAGCTGTAGAAGGCATCCTGTTAATAGCAGCTTTATCCCTTTGAAGAGATTCTGTTGAGTGCACTAGATGTAGTGTCCTCTCTGCCTCCTCATTGCCCTGAGCAGCCAACAGTTGATAGGCTGTCACAGGATGAGTAAAAGTGTCAGCATCCAAGGAAATGTTATCAATTACAGCTTTGTAATGTTGCTGAAATTGTCTTTCCTTTTCAGCATCATCCACAATCATTGACTCATGAGCAATGGCTGGTTCCACCCTTGTATCAACTGTACCTGCTTTTCTCTCTTTTTCTCTATGTTCTTGCATCAGGGGCTCCCCCTGGCTCACACATCTCACTCCCTCACCTTCACCTTCTAAGGTGGTACTCCACTCACTGACTTTTGCCATGCTGGAAGAAATAGCATGCATTTTTGTGCTCTCAATCTCTCCTTTTGCCTGGGAGCAACCCAGCCTCTCACTCAAATTTTCACTCCCTGCCCTCAATCCTAAAAGTGATTGCACAGTATTCATGTCTTCTACACTTGGAATCATTTCAGTTATTTGTGTAGAGACTATCAACGGATGTGGAATATCCGTTGAAGTTGAAACTGTTGTTATCAACGGATAACTGCTGTTAAGCTTATCCGTTGAAGAGCAACCACTTGTCAACGGATGAGTGATATCCATTGAAGAAGGAAAAGAAGATGAAATTGAAAGTGATATAACTGTTGAATCTGTATAGATTGATTTGATATGTGTTGATACAGATCCTTCAATTATATCTGAAAGAATTTGCGGGTGATCCAACAAATCATCTAAAAGATGATGATCACCTGTATTTGAGTGGGGCTCCTCCCTGAGTTGTAAAGAGGGAGAATCAGGAATTGATGGGAATAGCATATCCACATCCAGAGATGGTGAAGAAGTATTTGGTGATTGATGTGTAGTTATTGTGAGAGAATGGGGCTGTGACTCCACATTTATTGGAGTCACATCAAACTGAGTTTGAGAAGGCACAGAGACAGATGGATGTATCTGTGCAGTGTGTGCACCCTGTGTAGAAGATTGGGTTCTAGCCTTCTTTCTTCTAATAAAGGCTTTTGTAGGTGAGTGTTTGGCTTTAGTGTCCCTCCCTCTTTTGTTCTGTGTTCCTGGATGGGAACTCTTTTCAATAGTAACATCCTTTTGGGAGGATGCTACTAGGGATGTGCTAGAGACCTTTTCAACCACCACAGCTTTTTGAGAAACTGGGGCTTGGCTAGCTTGGGAAGCACTCAACTCTCCTTCCTTATCCTGGGGGTTTCTTTGATGTTCACCCCTCCCCTCACCACTCACACCCTGATCACTTCCCTCAGGGTTAATGGTTGTTGTTACAACTGTTGTCTTTTGAGAAACAACAGAGGTGGTTTTCTTTGTCTTGGATTTTGAAAGTTTGGATTTGGTGACCTTGGTAGAAATCTGTTGGGGCATTGACACAGATTTCATGGCCACACTAGAAGATAAAGAAATAGAGGGGTTGGAAGAAGTAGGAGTTGTAGAAGCAATTACCTCACCTACCTGGGGTGCATTCATGATTGGTAAATATACCAATTGCACACTGCTGTTAAGATCCATTCTCTTCAAGTCTGCAAGAACTCTTTTCTCTTGTGCCCAGCACTTGAGTTTATTATTCTCATTGATTATGACTAAACCTTCAGCAACATGGTTAGCCAATAACATAAAGAATCTAGCATAATAGATGTTATTAGGTCTATTAGCTTTGTTACCTAATCTAGTACCTAATTCTAGCATCACATAGTTGCTAAAGTTAAAGTACCTATCAGAAACAAGCATATAGAACATGTTAACAAGAGATGAAGTTATGGCATCAAAATTACTAATTTTCCCAGAGAAAACCTTTATGAAGGCATCCCCAAGAAAACTCCATTCTTTCCTAAGGCCTTTTCGTCTAATACCCCCTAAATTAGCAGAGTTAAGAGAGTAACCTATGGAATCTAACATGCTGGATACATCACTATCAGTGTGTGGTGTCATGGCATTGTTCTCAGGTAATTTAAAACATGCTTGTAAGTCATCACAGTTAATACAGTGATTTTTACCTTTGAGAGTGAAGGAGATAGTCATATCCATGGAGTTGAACTCAGCAGTTGTCCAAATTTCCTCAACTACTTCACAGAAAATCGTTGGGGCTTCCAGCATTGCATAGCTAAGTTTACAGTTTTTGATGAAGTCCATCATTTTGTGATAATCTGAGTGGGCTTCATTCTTCTCTACCAGAGCTATGAAATTATTCTTCTCGTAGATGAACCCAGATTGAGACATAATCTTCACGACTGGTGCCATTGTTGTGAGTAGAAATTGCAGAGAATAACTTGAGGGTTTTGCAGAGAGAAAATGGTAAATGCTTGAAATTCTAAGAAAGCGTAAAGTAATAATGAACAATCAGAAGGGCTTATATGCTTTCAAAGAAAAAAAATAAATAAAGGATTAATCAATAAATAGGTGTTAGTGAATTTCAGCCGTTTAAGAATAAACTGTAAGTATTCTAATAACTACCTTTAAAACCAATACATACAGATGTATGTATGGTATCAACGGTTAAGAAAATAGAATCAACGGCTGTGAAACACCTCAAACGTCTGATGTGACATTTCAACGGATAATGTAAATTGTCATCCGTTGAAAGGTACTTCAGCTTTATCCGTTGACGGATAAAAGTTCCAGAGATATACTTGTCTTTCAACGGATAATGAATATCCGTTGATAGAGCAATTTTGACTTTCAACGGATAGGGAACATCCGTTGATGGAATAAACTTTGTTAAAAGTCAAATTTGTTCTAGCAACTAATATATTTCAGGCTCCACATCAAATTGCAAAGAAGACATGAATTTTAAGAGTAATTAAGCATACCTAGCTCACTTACCAATCTTGTGAATGTTGATTCATCAAGTGGCTTGGTAAATATGTCAGCAATTTGTTGTTCACTTGGAACAAAATGTAGTTCCACTGTACCATTCATGACATGCTCCCTGATGAAGTGGTACTTAATATCAATGTGCTTGGTCCTTGAGTGCTGCACAGGATTCTCGGTTATGGCTATGGCACTTGTGTTGTCACAAAAGATAGGTATTCTATCAACATGAAGTCCATAATCAAGGAGTTGATTCCTCATCCATAACATTTGAGAACAGCAACTTCCAGCAGCAATGTATTCAGCCTCAGCTGTAGAAGTAGAGACTGAATTTTGCTTTTTGCTAAACCATGATACAAGCTTGTTTCCCAGGAATTGACAGGAGCCTGTTGTACTTTTCCTGTCTATTTTGCAACCTGCATAGTCTGCATCTGAATAACCAATTAGATCAAAGCCAGATTCTCTAGGATACCAAATTCCTAAATTTGGTGTACCCTTGAGATATCTGAAAATTCTCTTGATAGCAATTAAGTGAGACTCCCTAGGATCAGCTTGAAATCTTGCACACAGACATGTAGCAAACATTATATCTGGTCTGCTAGCAGTTAAATATAAAAGTGAACCAACCATGCCTCTATAACTTGTAATGTCCACAGACCTTTCAGTCTTATTTAATTCAAGTTTGGTGGCAGTGGCCATGGGAGTTTTTGCAGATGAACATTCCATTAAGTCAAACTTCTTTAAAAGATCATGAATATATTTAGTTTGACTAATGAAAATTCCATTACTAACTTGTTTAATTTGTAAACCAAGAAAATAGGTTAGTTCTCCCATTAGGCTCATTTCATAATTACTTTGCATTAGCTTAGCAAACTTCTTACAAAGATTATTATCTTTAGAACCAAATATTACGTCATCTACATAAATTTGAACAAGTATACTAGAGCCATTAACATTTCTAAAGAAGAGAGTTTTATCAACAGTACCTCTAGTGAAGTGATTCTCCAAAAGAAATTTTGATAATGTTTCATACCAGGCTCTAGGTGCTTGCTTCAGTCCATAGAGTGCTTTCAACAGATAATACACATAGTCTGGAAAATTTGGATCTTCAAATCCTGGAGGTTGACTTACATAGACTTCTTCCTCTAATTTCCCATTTAGAAATGCACTCTTGACATCCATTTGATAGACTTTGAAATTGGCATGGGCTGCATAGGCTAGAAAGATTCTGATAGCTTCAAGTCTTGCAACAGGAGCATATGTCTCATCAAAATCTATTCCCTCTTGCTGAGAATAGCCTTTAGCAACCAATCTGGCTTTGTTCCTTATGATAATGCCATTTTCATCCATCTTATTTCTGAATACCCATTTTGTATCAATAGGACTCTTGTTCTTTGGTTTGGGTACCAGCTTCCAAACTTGGTTTCTCTCAAATTGATTTAGCTCTTCCTGCATAGCTAATATCCAATCTGGATCCAATAAGGCTTCTTCCACTTTCTTAGGTTCCTCCTGAGATAGAAAACTACTATACAGACATTCATCTTGAGTAGCTCTTCTTGTTTGCACTTTAGATGATGCATCACCAATGATCAGTTCAAAGGGATGATTCTTGGTCCATTTCCTTTGAGGTGGAAGATGAGCTCTAGATGAGGTGATCTCAGTATTGTCATGATGTGAGATAGAGTTTTGATTAGTTGAAACTCCCCCTGAGTTGTTGGTCCTTTGCAGGGAACTTGGAGTTCCATCAATTAATGATGTAAATTGATTATCAGTTGATGAGCTATGATCAACGGATGCTTCATTAAGTACTTCAACGGATGATGCACAATGTCTTTCAACGGATGCTGAATTTTGTGCATTATCCAGGAGCAAATTTTGTATTCCTTTTGAAGTGTCGTCTCCATCAATCTCTTCTTCACTATCATCACAATATATTTCAATATTGTCAAATTTGAGTCTCTCATAATGTTCCTCATCTGTTAGTCCATCAATCTTTTTATCATCAAACACAACATGCACAGATTCCATAACAATGTTGGTTCTTAGATTGTAGACCCTATAAGATTTTCCAGCTGAATAACCAACAAATATTCCTTCATCAGCCTTTGCATCAAACTTCCCTTTATGGTCAGATTGATTCCTTAGTATAAAACATTTACATCCAAAGACATGAAGAAAGTTTAGAGTTGGTTTTCTTTTCTTGAACAACTGATAAGGAGTCATGCCTTTAGCTTGATTGATCAGAGAAATATTTTGAGTGAAACAGGCACAATTAACAGCTTCAGCCCAAAAATATGTTGGTAACTTTGATTCTTCAAGCATTGTTCTGGCAGCCTCAATTAAAGATCTGTTCTTTCTTTCAACTACCCCATTTTGCTGAGGTGTTCTTGGAGCTGAGAACTCATGCATGATTCCATTTTCTTCACAGAACAGCCTTAATGTCAAATTCTTGAACTCAGTTCCATTGTCACTCCTGATGTTTCTTACTTTCAAGTCAGGATGATTATTGACTTGCCTGATGTGATTGATAATGATTTCACTTGCCTCATCCTTTGATCCAAGAAAATAGACCCATGAGAACTTTGAGAAATCATCTACAATCACTAGGCAATATCTTTTTCTTGCTATTGACAATACATTGACTGGTCCAAACAAATCCATATGTAGCAGCTGTAATGGTTCATCAATTGTTGTTTCAAGCTTCTTCTGAAATGATGCTTTCCTTTGTTTGCCTTTCTGACAAGCATCACACAGACCATCCCTTGAGAATTCAACAAGAGGAATTCCTCTTACTAAGTCCTTTTTGACTAGTTCATTCATTGTCTTGAAATTCAAATGGGATAGCTTCTTGTGCCATAGCCAACTCTCAACTGAACTTGCTTTGCTGAAAAGACAAGTAATAGATTCTGCATCTGTAGAGTTGAAGTCAGCTAAGTACACATTTCCTTTTCTAACTCCAGTTAGAACCACTTTGTTGTCTTTCTTACTAGTGACAACACAGGCTTCAGAATTGAAGGAAACTGTATTCCCTCTATCACATAGTTGACTGATACTCAGTAAGTTGTGCTTGAGACCATCAACTAATGCAACTTCTTCAATGATGACATTCCTTGTTGAAATCAAGCCATATCCCATAGTAAACCCTTTGCTGTCATCTCCAAAGGTTATGCTGGGGCCAGCTCTCTCTTTAAACTCTGTGAGCAGGGAGAAATCTCCAGTCATGTGTCTTGAACAGCCACTGTCCAAGTACCATAGATTTCTTCTATTTTCCTGCACACCACAAAATCAATCAATTTGATTTTGGTACCCAAGTTTCCTTGGGTCCATTCTTGTTAGCCTTTCTCCTAGACTTCATTCCTCCTGCATCTTTAGACTTAGGTGAGTTTGAGTCAACCTTGGTCTTAGATGTGGTTGGTTGAGGTGTAGGGTTAGTCACAACATTATCCAGCACATTTATAGTATTATTAGGCATGGATTGTGCATACATGTTATTCCACATTGGCATATTGTATGGCAATTGAGGCATACTGAATGCAGCAAGATAAGAATTGTTAAAATATGGCATGTTTGCAAAATGTGCATAAGGATTTTGTTGAGACATAACAGGCAGAGCATGTAGAGGTGATACAGACATGTTAGGCATGGAAGAGGGTACAGTTATGGGAGATTTCTTAATAGATTTACAGTTAGCAGATAGATGATTAACACTACTACAATGCACACAGCTTTTTCTAGGAGCATACTTGTCAGGTGTGTAATTGTTATGTTTGTTAACTCCTACCTTCCCATTTCTGTTGGATTTCCTTTTGGATTCCTTTTTATCCTCAACCATCTTGAGCCTATTGTTTAACTGTTCTAAGGTCATGTGCCCTACATTCACCTTTCTGACATCTTTGGATGTGCTTGCTCCTTCTTTGACAAAGTTCTTTGAAGTTGAACCAAACTTTTTGTTGAGTTTCTTTAGATTTTCTCTTTTAGAAACATCTGCCTGTTTTAATTGAGGAACCTTCAACGGATGTTCCTTTTCTTCCTTCAACGGATAACTTTCATCATCCGTTGATTCCACATCCGTTGACAGTCCATCAATTAATTCCAGTTTCTTTTTATTTTTATCCCAGGCAGTTTCACAGAATGATTCAATTCCTTGGACTTTGGCAATTTGAGCACTTACATCCCTAGATGTTTTCCAGGCTTTAATCACCTCTTGCTCTTTCTCTAATTGATTGGAAAGTATTTCTACTTTCTTAATAGATTCAGCTAGTTCATTTTCAACAGATACACAATGCAGCTTAGTCTTTTCTAGGTCAATTAACTTATCTTCTAACACAGCATTTCTATTACTTAAAAACAGATTGTTCTCTTTAATCCTACTATTTTCTTTAGCAAGAGATTTAAGAGATACACGCAAATGATACAGTTCAGTAGACATGTCATTAAAAGCATCATTGCACTCTTCTTTAGTAAGCTGTGTTATATCAGTAGTAATTACCTGGTTGCTTGATGAACTAACTTCATTCTCCTCAGAATCAGCCATGAGAGCCAAGTTAACATATTCCATGTCTTCATCCTCTTCTTCTCCATCAGCTGCCCAGTCTCTTTCTTGAGTAATGAAAGCCCTTTCCTTCTGTTTGAGCAGATCAAAATATTTCTTTTTGTAATCTACTTGATCAAACTTCTTCTTTTCAGAGGTTGGCTTTCTGCACTCACTTGCAAAGTGTCCACTCATACCACAATTAAAACACTTGAACTTGGATTTGTCCACCATGTTCTTATGGGGTTTAGTGGCTCTAGTGTTTTTCCTGAACTTCATCTTTGCAAATCTCCTGGACAGAAATGCAAGATGCTCATCAATACCATCAGAGTCATCTTGACTGGAGTTGTCTTCATTTTCAGCAACTTGCCCTTTACCCTTGTCTGATTCTGGATTTCTTACACCATCTTTGGAGCTTGATGTAGATCTCACAGTTTCTTTTCTGCATTCTTTCTCATTTTCAGCTACCAATGCAACTGAACCTCCTTTCTTTCTCCCCCTCTCCAATACCTCATCCTGTTCCAACTCTAGTTCATAAGTCTTCAAGATTCCATATAATCTTTCAAGAGTAAAGTCCTTATAATCTTGAGAGTTTCTTAAGGAAACAGTCATGGGTTTCCATTCCTTTGGTAAGGATCTCAAAAATTTAAGATTTGAATCCTTCACCTGGTACACTCTACCATACAGCTTCAGTCCATTCAACAGTTTTTGGAATCTATTGAATGTGTCATTTAAAGATTCATTTTCTTCAAAATGAAAGTGCTCATACTGTTGAATGAGAAGCTGCATTTTGTTCTCTCTTACTTGTTCTGTACCTTCACACAGCAGCTGAACTGTGTCCCAAACCTCTTTGGCAGTTGAACAATTTATCACATTATCAAACATATCCTTGTCAAGACCATTAAACAAAATGTTCATAGCCTTCTTATCCTTGTGGACTTCTTCTGTGTCTTCCATTGTCCATTCTGCTCTAGGTTTTGGAATGGATTGACCAACAGCAATTGTGGCCGTAGCAACTGTGGCTACTTTGTGGGGAATGTGAGGACCATTCACAATGCAGTTGACATAACCTTCATCTTGGGAGAGTAGATGAAGGTGCATTTTCACCTTCCAGTGGTGATAACTGTCTTTGTCAAGAACTGGGATCTTTACTCCAATATCCTTCTTACTCATCTTTGTTAGATTCCAAGATCTTTAAACTCTTTGTGTGTCAAGAGCCTGCTCTGATACCAATTGTTATTCCTAGAAGACTAACAATGAGATTTACAGAAGGGGGGTTGAATGTAAATCTCAAAACTTTTTCAAGTTTTGAGCAGTTTATAAAGTTGTGTGTTCAAGAAGAACAAGTGTGTGAATTGCTTTAAGCTAATACAGACAGATATATATTCAAGCACAAATGTAAAGAACACAACAGACCTTAAAAACTTTTCTGGTGGATTTGTTGTTCCACCAGAGATGGTGTATTAGAAAATCTGTGTTCAACAATGTTGATCACAGCTGCATCCTAGTACAAACTAGATGAATTTTCTCTCAAGATATTTCTTAACAGCTCTGGAAAAATCTATCTAATTACTAGCTTCTTCTTGGTTCATATATATTACCAAGTGTACAAGTGAAAAACAATATAAAATTACAATAGTAAAATAAGTTCTTCACTTGCTTCTTTTCCTGTTCACTCAAGTACTTTGTTGACTATTGCAACTTTGTACAAAAGAAGAACGGCTGCTTTTTCTGTTGATCCTGAAATTCGGCTACCACATCTCAGTTTTCTCTGTCAACCCACGTGCCTCTGCTTGTAGGTACAACTACCACTTATCAACGGCTGATTAGCAGAACATCCGTTGAAGCTTTCATCCGTTGATGACTTCATCCGTTGAAGGATGTTATCCGTTGAAGCTTTCATCCGTTGATGCTCTCATCCGTTGAAGGATGTTATCCGTTGAAGCTTTAGAGACATCCGTTGAAGCTTAGCTTCTCATCCGTTGAAGGTCTTTTAAGTCATCCGTTGATACCACTTCATTTATACAAAATTACAAGGCATGAAATATTTACAATTGGCCTTCCTATCTGCATATCATCTAGTAGTCAACATGACTCATAGTTTCTCTCAACTTCTAAGAATTACAATTTTAAATACAGAGACTGAAATATGCTACAATACTAGACTTATTTCTAAGTAAAGCTACACCATCAACGGATAGCCAAAGTGGTCTTATCCGTTGAGGCTACAGACACTAAATTTCTACTTAAGTGTTTTGTTAAACATATCATCAAACTAATGCACATATATTCCTAACAATACTCCTTTCTAATTTCATTCACTCTGGCCAGAGATTCCTGAACTAGCATAAGTGGATCAGCCTTGAACATTCGCTTCCTTCACTGGAAGGGGTAGATCCTTTATTGATCATACACTATCTTCGTGTACAAATTCCTATACCCAGAAGAGCCCTAATAATTGTCCCTGGAGACTAAGAACTAAACCAAAGCATAGTTCAGTGTACACAAGATGACTATGATGACCTCAAGTCTAAGGATACTTGTACAACTATCACTAAGCGAATAACTGCTGACACGTGAGTGAACTCCATCAGTTGTTCAGCTTTGCGAGTCATGTTCAGTGAACTTATTCTATAATAAGCACCTACATACTAGCTATAGTGTCTCCACACAAATGTCTATGAGAACAGACATCCTTCATAATGAAGCAAACATAGTATGTACCGATCTTTGCGGATTATTAATTACCAGTTATATATCCTATGACCAGGAACTATTTAAGTTTAGAGTTATCATCTTTTTAGGTCTCACTATTATGATCTCATCATAATCCATAAAAAGCTTTACTCTAAACTATGGTATATCTTATTTAAACACTTAAATAGATAAAGCCCGTAATAAAAACAAAACAAGTCTTTATTAATATCAATGAAATCAAAACAGATTACATAAAAGTTATTCCTAAATCCTAATACATGATTGGACTTAGGACATATTCCTTTCACATGTACCTACTAACCAATCCAACCGCATACATAATATCTGGACGAGTAAAAGTTAGGTACCTCAGACTTCCGACCACACTTTTGAACAACGTCGGATTTACCGACTCCCTCGTTGAATCAACTCTGAGCTTTATGCTCGGTTCTGCTGGCGTGCTCACTCATTACAAGAAAAATATTAATAGACATCACACATTAGACATCGGTCACTGATGGCACTGATGTCTCAAACATAATTGACATCACCCCGTGTTTATTCGATGTCTTTCTATTTTTAAGACATCGTCTATTTGAAAACCGATGTCTTAAGTTGAGTTTTTAAATATTGAACGCACGGCCTCCCCAATTCTTTTCCCCCTTAACAAAATTTTTATTCCCTCCTTGACAATTTTTGGTTTCCCCCTCTCAAATTAAATAAAAACTAAAAACTCTCTCGTTCTCACTCTATCTCACATGTCTCTCTCTCACATCTCTCTCACAGCTCTCTCTCCGACAAGAACACACCCTTCTCATCTATCACTCACTACTGCTCACCACCTCTCACCACATCTGCTATGCTCTCTTTTCCTCTCAGCTTTCTCTACTCTCTTCGCTCATCAGCTATCTCTCTTTCAATTAGGTGATTTCTCTTTTCGTTTTCATATTATAAAGTAAAATTAATTGGTCTTCTTTGCATTAATCAAAACCCTAGTTTTTTAATCAAAATCCTTTAAATCGAAACCTTAGTTTTTAGAATTGGGGATTTTTTAAAATAAAAATCCAAATTGAAGTACTGTATAGTGTCACTAATTATTTTGAATTTGTTTTATACAGGAATTACAAACCAATCATGATACGTGGCTTCAAGTTCTGGATATTCTTCTATCACACAAAAGCTAAATATGAAATTCTTTCCGATTTACGTCCGTTTAATGTCATACTTAGTTTTATGTTTTCTTATTTTGATTTGTTAGAATTAACAAAGGAGAGATGGCTCGATATGACAGAGCAATGACCACCGGAGGGTCATCTACTTCAAGTGAAATACGCTCTCGAAGCTATCCGTAAAGGTAACGCCTCCATCGGTGTTAGAGGTAGCGATACTATCGTTCTCGGTGTTGAGAAGAAATCACATTTTACTTAGGTATCCTGAAGCCGTTTTGCTTGATGACTGATGTTATATTTGATTTGGTATGTATCGGGTGGTTAAATTGGTTTGTTGATTTTTATAGCTATGTTGCGGAATTATAGAGGTTTTATATTTTTGTAATTTGAATGTAGTATTTTAGGCGTGGAAGAAATGATGTTGTTTTGCTTGATGTTTTTGATATTATGGTCCGATTAGTGGATTTTATTTTTCTTGTTATGTTCCGGAACTGTAGTGATTTTAGTTACAGTCTGCAGGTGGGTTTTATTAGTGAAGGAGCATATATCTCATGGCTGAAATGGAAATGGAACTTGTAGAAATCATTTAATCAAATGATGATAGTGAGCTTGATTGGGATTTAGACTTGGTTAGGTCCATGTATGATCAGATTCCCTTGGATTTTACTGGAGCATCCACTTCAGATAATGATTTAGGCAAGCCAATCCCAACAACGACTACCACTCAGAGCTAGAGAGCTCTTCCACCATGGACAAATACATCCGGTTCCGAGTTAACAGGTGAAGTTTTTTTAGCCTAAAATATCAATATTCAATAGAATATGTGTTGTCCCATTATATAACACTTCAGTATGTGCAGTTTACAAAAAGTCATCACGTAAGTTGGCTTCCCGAGCAGATGCTCGTAACAGAAGCTCATCAAACCATAGCCACCAAACACAGGCTGGACATCGCAGGCCATCAGGAACTATTAGCCACTCAGGACTCTCAAACTTAAAAATAAACCAGGATACAGATTCTACAAATTTGGCTAGTAGAGGTATGTGATTCTATCAATTAAAAATTTGTCAAACTTCAAGACTCTAGGTTTCATGTTCTTTATATACATCACATTTTAATTTATTCATAATCATATATGTTCAATTGTGGGAACTAGAGTTTATTTGATAGGTCCTGTATATATTAGTTGTTGACGAGCTCATTTTTTTTATAAAGAAATGTTAGTTGACTCTAATTATGATTTTAGACTGAAGTGACTATGCTATTTGCTTAGTAGTTGTGCTTGGATTGAATTACGATTACGCCTAATGATTTGATTAGTACTTTTTCTTGGATTGAAATATGATTAAGCCTAAGGGATTGTATATTATTGACATTTATTTGATAGTACAGTTTCAATTCTCAGTAGAATTTTAACTAGAGGGGCTTATATATTGTTAACACTGATTTGGTCATAGTAAACAAACAAGACAGTAATCACATTCCAAGAATTACAGATATTTTGGACATAAACTAATACATTAATCACATTCCGAGAAGATGTCACATTAAGCCTGACACTTCATTCCTTCTTGTATCACATATGCAGTTACTACTAGTACGACAGTGCTTAAAAAAGACATTTTGCAAATATTCTGTAAATATGGTATAAATTAAAATTTGGGACTTTATCTCTTTTAGATATAATATCGATATATGATGATTAGGGGAGAAAATTAAAGTCTTATCCACAACAGAGGTCACACATATTTTAATAATACCTGTAGATACAGGTCAGTAAATTGGATCGCAGGAGAGTAAATAGAATAGACATCTGTATAAATCTAATGAAAATAGTTCTTTCTGTCATATGCAGAAGTTGTGTAATATCAAATACCAACATCCCCGATTTATAAGTACTCAGATACAAAAATAGGGTGCTCATCGTATTCATGTTATAAAAGTCTATTCTTGAACTTCCAGGCCAAGGACCATGGCAAATCCAAATTTTCAAGTCCATATGTGACTCTATGTGTGAGTGCAGGGGGGGGGGGTTGTGGGTATGGGCGTGTGTGTGGTTTGGTGCGTATGTGTGTCTGACACAGGTAGTATAGCTAAAAGTATACCTTTCCATCCAGCTGTTCTCTGGCCACCTCTATCTCTTGCTGCAATAAGTAAAGGAAAGACAAATCGAATATGAACTTATATATCTCTTACTGTAAAGTAAATTAGATTTCCTTACAATTTAGTATTTCAGGTATATGACTTTGTAAGATTAGACAATCTGCATTATGCTGGGAGTCATGGAATGGATATAGCTGCTCTATTACAGTGTTTAAAGTATGGAGTCCTCAAGCATCAAAGTAAAGTTGTTGCCATTAAGGTATGATGGTTTCTTAACTGATTCATAGCTTAATATCAGGCTATTCTGGTTTATTAATTCTGCATTTTATCATTTTTTGTAATGACTTGAGTTTTTTACTCTAATTTGATAGGGAAAAGAAGTTGTTCTCTTCCAACCAGCAGAAAATTACATTCCTGAAATTGTCCATATTTTGTACTAGTTAACGGATGTCTTGAATTAGCTGATTTTAAGGTTGATGTGATGACAGTTCTCTCACCTTGTGTCCATTTATGTTTACGTGATATAGGTGATCTCGTTAATGTTGTTGTTCCTTTCATGGGTGATTCAATTAGTGATGGCACACTGACAACATTTCTGAAATGTAAGTCTTTATCATTAAGTAGGAAATTTACTAATGAAGGATTGTCAATGTGAAATTTGAGTGTTCGGTTGTTTCACCTATTTTATTTGGAGCAGAGCCTGGTGATAAAGTAGATGTTGACGAGCCAATTGCTCAAATTGAGACAGATAAGGTATTATTCAGAGGTAGAAATTTTTGAAAAGGATTTACCAAAATCCAGTTCTCTTTAGAGCAGCTTCAACAACTTTCTGGACCTCATGTAGAGTGATATCAAAACTTTTCTAACACTTCCCAAGGTTCCAGTGATTCGTGAATCACTGTTTGTAATGTGTTGCAAAACCAGCTTACTAGTGCACACAACTTTATATCATAACAGGGGAACTAGTGTGACTCTTGATTTGGTTGATCTGATCTTGCTAAAAATCCTGTAAATATTTCATCAAAGAATCTTTGTAGTTTGCACTGGCAGTGTAGAATTTCAAATATATATTAATTCTCAGATCTTCCAATTGCAGCATTTAACTTCAAAAATAAAAATAGTGCTGAAATACTGAGATGAAAACACACATTTTAATGAATTAATACTGATGTCAAAAAACAATTGTACATCACTTTTAATGAATAAATACTGATATCTCAAAAGTAATTATACATCACTTTTAAAGAAGAAAAACTGATGTCAAAAAAGTTAATGGACATCATTTTTGATAAAAAACTGATGTCAAAGACAGACATATTCAAGTGTAAATTGAACATATACATCACTTTGTTTGGGATATAATTGATGTCTATGTACAAATATAGACATCGCCTTTTACTGAATAAATCGATGTTTAATATCTAATTTTACATCACCTAAAAGAAAATATATGATCTCTATGTGGTAAAAAACATAGCTCATTATATGTTTAATCAGTTGTAATAAGTGTAATTTATTTATTAAATTATTTATTTCTAACATTTTTTGTAAAAAAACAATGCATGGACATCAGTTTTTTTCCCAGAAATGATGTCTAAGCCAGTAAAGACATTGGGTTATGGCCGATGTCTAGAATAGACATCACCGACATCAACATCGGTTGCCAAACAGCATAGACATCAGCCAAAAACCGATGTCTATGGACTTTTTTCTTGTAGTGACTGGTTTGCATTCCTCCATTCTAAACTTCTTTAAAATTTCCTTAGCATATTTTTTCTGTGACATAAAATTCCCGTCTTTACTTTGCTTCACCTCGACTCCGAGAAAGTATGACATTTGACCAATATCTGCCATCTCAAATTCGTTAGTCATAACTTTCTTAAAATCATCAAACATACCAGGGTTATTTCCAGTAAAGATCATGTAATCCACGTATAAGCAAACGATCATAATATCTCCCCTGAATTTGTTTTCATGTAGAAAGCATGCTCGTATGGACTCTTCACGAAACCATTTTTCTGAAAATACTCATCAACCCTTGTGTTCCACACTCTCGGTGCCTGTTTTGGGCCGTACAAAGCTTTCTTTAGCCGGTAGACTTTATCTTCTTGGCCTTTCTGAACATATCCTGGAGGTTGTTCGATGTAGACTTCTTCTTCGAGATAATCATTTAGAAATGCTGACTTCACGTCCATCTAAAATATTTTCCACTGATTCTGAGCTGCAATTGCTGTCAGAAGTCGTATGGTATCAACTCTTGCAACTGGAGCAAATACCTCATCATAGTCAATGCCATATCTCTGCTTGTAACCTTTAGCCACCAACCTCGACTTGTATTTCTCCACTTCTCCATCTTGATTCATCTTGGTTTTATATACCCACTTGACACCAATTGCTTTATGTCCTTCTGGAAGATCTGTGAGCTCCCAAGTGTCATTTTTCTTGATAGCATCAATCTCTTCGTCCATAGCTTTATTCCATTTGCTTTCTTCATAAGCTTCTTCAAATGTAACTGGATCACATTCAGCCATTAAACAAAATAGAGAATAATTAAAAGATGTTTGTACCGGGCTTGTTGCTTCATAGATATTATCCAGACTCCGCATCTTTCTCGGTGCTCCCCCTGAACTGCGACTTCCTCTGGTTGATGGTGTTGATACGGGAGTTTGTTGAGTTGGACTTTGTGGAGGAGTTGGATCATCATTTTCGTCATCTTCATTATTGGGGTTGTCACTGTCATCATCATCACCATTAAAGAATAAGCCGACAACTTTTCTTTCTTCCTCGCTCCATCTCCAGTAATCTGATTCATCAAACTCAACATCTCGAAAAATGATTAGTTTCTTCGTGAGAGGATTATAGAGTCTGTACGCCTTGCTTCTTTTATCATATCCGGTAAAGATGCATTTCTCGCCTTTATCATCTAGCTTCTTTCTTGTATGATCGGGAACATGGGCATAAACAATACACCCAAAAATTATGAGATGTCTAACTGATGGTTTGCTTCCGCTCCATGCTTCATTTGGAGTCTTATTTCTGACACTTTTTATTGGACAACGATTCAACAAATAAATTGCACATAGAACGGCTTCCGCCCAGAAAGTTCTTGGCATGTGTTTTGCTTTCACCATACTCCTTGCCATGTCAAGAATTGTGCGGTTCTTCCTTTCTGCAACGCCATTTTGCTGAGGAGTATATGTCGTTGTCAACTGATGATTAATTCCATGAGCTCTGCAGAAACTTCTGAACAAGTTTGAAGTATACTCGCCTCCTCTATCTGATCTGAGTGTCTTCAAATACTGGCCACTTTATTTTTCAGCCAATTCTTTGAACTCCTTGAATTTATCAAGAGCCTCTGACTTTTCTTTTATGATATACACCCAACTTTTTCGCTAAAATCATCAATAAAAGTTAGGTAATACCTATTACCTCCAAATGATGGAATATCAAACGGACCAGCTATATCTGTGTGAACAATCTCCAATGGCCTCCTGGCTCTCCACGATTTTCCAACCAAAAAGCTTTGTCGATGTTGCTTCCCTTTGACACATGCTTCACACAAATTTCCTGGTTCGTTGATTTCTGGCAAACCGTCCACCATCTTTATTTTTGACAACAATTTTAAACCAGAAAATCCCAAATGACCATATCTCAAGTGCCACAGCCACGAGTCATTTTTAATGAACAACTTTAAGCACTTCTGCACCTTCGTCTGCATATCAAGGGTGAATAGGCGATTCTTTGACATCTCCACATCTACAATTAATTCTCGAACCTGATTTTTGATGATGAGAGAATTATCCTGCATCTGAATATTATACCCTTTCTCCACAAGTTGGCCAAGATTGATGATATTATTTTTCAAAGAAGGTATATAATAAACATCATTTATATATTTTTTTCTCATCATTCTTTGACACAATCGTAATTGTACCTTTGCCTTTGACCAGAATTTTTGATGAGTCACCAAAAGTAACTTCTCCACTGACGGCCTCGTCTAACTCCGTGAATAAATCTTTGTGGCCAGTCATGTGATTACTGGCGCCTGAGTCAAGATACCGAACATTCTTCTTGCTCTCCTCGTCTCCTTTATAAGTGAGGAACATAGTAGTGCCAACGTTTTTATCTTCTTTTGCTGCTGCAAAATGATTTCTTTCATCCACTTTCGGAGATCTACACTCGTAACTGAAGTGACCAAATTTATTATAATTATAACATTGAAATTGAGACTTGTTACCTCGTTGTTGAAATCCGCCTCTTCCTCGGCCTCTAAAATTTTAACTACGACCTGATGGTTGATAACCTTTAGAATTCTGGCCTCTATTGAAAGACTGCCTTCCGCGTCCTCGTCCACCACGGTAGCCACCTCTGCCACGTACAGAACTGCTACTTCCAGAACTGTCACTGATGGATACTTTACTTTGCAACGCCTTCTCCATATAGCTTGCATCATCATACTGGTTCTTACGCTGCTGGTGGGCTTGAAGAGAACCTACGAGCTCGTCAATGAAAATTGTAGACAGATCTTTTGACTCCTCGATAGAAGTAACAACATAATCAAATTTTCTTGTCAACGAACGGAGCAACTTTTCCATGACCCGGACATCATCAAGACTTTCACCATTTCTTTTCATCTCATTTGTCACCATTTTCAAATGCGTAACAAATTCACCAATATTTTCTGAGGACTTCATTTTTAAATTTTCAAACTCACCACGCAACACCTGGAGCCGCACCTTTTTGACTTTCTTGACACCCTGGAATGATTTCTGCAGAATCTCCCACGCCTGCTTGGATGTTTTTGCCTCCGAGATTTTTTCAAAGGTTGATTCTTCAACACCTTGAATAATTAAAAATAAAGCCTTCTTGTCTCTTTTCCGTGTCTCCTTTAAAATTGATTTCTGGTCATTTGATAAGCCTGCTTCAGCAGCTGCATCTGGTTCAGTATACCCGCTTTCAACCAGATCCCAAATATCTTGAGACCCGAGTAACACCTTCATTTGTATGCTCCAGTTTTCATAATTTGTTGCCGTCAACTTCGGAATTTGTGATTGTATCATGCTCGCCATCTTTCAGAAACATAACCTCGGCTCTGATACCACTTGTTGGAAACGTAAATGGGCTCACTCAAATTATTTTAAACTCGAAATACAAAAAATATGAATATAAGATATATTTATATTAATATACACACGCTTGTATTTATTGATATGAAAACTACAGCTTCTTTTTATCACACAAGGCTACGACCTTCTCTCTCTCAGCTATAGCTCTTCTTTTCTTCTTACAACTGGTGTTGTACTTTTTTACTCGATTGTTATATATATATATATTTACAAGACAGCAGCTTAAGCTATTTATAAGTTTTAAGGTATACATTATACCTCATGCCTTACATCACTTATCATTCAATTCCTGGTTTACTGGTCAGCCTTGTATTTGCAAACTCTAATAGGCAATTGCCTACCATGATTCCAGGAGTTGCTGTAATTTTTTCTTACATTCACACGTTTCACCACCTTTATTTCCTTGCCTTGATATTACTGCTTCCTAAAAACACTTAGTTGTTTATCTGACCTTTTACTTTTAACATGATTAATATTAATCTTACTTATGTTTGTATCTTTCTTCCGTTTATTTCTATCTGCTTCACTTCAAACAAGACAGCCTCCTTATTTGACTTCAAAGGTTATCCAGATTATGTGGAGCTGCTGCATTTTATCAACCTGGAGTTATTAAACACGTGTTTGACCATTCATGTTGACAGCCCACAACCAGAACTCAGCAACTCTGGTGTATAAGATGGGTTTGAATTCTAACAAAAAGTTCTTGCACACAGCCGAAGCCCAGAAGGAACTCAAATGAAATGAGCTCTTAATGATAGGATAACAAGTAGACGCTCCTGGTTTTCGCAAATCACGAACCTTAACTGTGATATTTAATTATTTCGAAAATTTTATCCGGAAGGATAAGACTCAGGAGAGTTCCTGATACTAATAGTAATAAGTTTGCGAAATATAGAAGGGAAATTACCTTTAGTGTTGCTGTTGCACAGAGATGGATAAGGACGATCAATGCAATAGCAAGCAAGGGATGAGGTACTTGAGTTAAAGCCGCAACGCCCACCTGATCGGGCACATGCATTACAGTCGTCGTCATTTGCATCCCAATTCAACCCAAAACCAGCTTTAAAAACTTCTTTCAGGTCCTCTTCTGTTGACGTCGGAGTAGTTAATGATTGGACTGATGTTCCATTAATGGGAACAAGAATAGTTTGGCTGCAGGATAACAGAGGTAGATTAGGTGCTAGTAAAGCCCTTGTTAAGAAATAGCTGTCCCTGCTTATTCCATTAACCTCGCAAGCAAACTTATATTGGTGACCAAGGACTGTGTTGCAATCATATAACAACGTCAAGTTCTGATCGCCAGAAGGATGCTCGAAAATTCTGTAATCCAAGTCCGTGTTGTAGAAAACACTGGGACATGTACTGTTCCACAAGTCTTGTCTAGCAACGGTAATAAGCTGAGATCGAGCATCTACTCCAAGAACTCGATATTGTTTGGACGTCATATTTATAAAAGTGATATTACCTTGGCAACTTAGCTGGAAATCTGGATGCCCACAGTAGGCCGGTCGGTCACCTCCCCAAAAAGGGTAATCAAGAATGGGAAAGTTGGAGCATCGAAAACGCTTATTGCAGGCCTCATATCGTGAATCAACCTGACACGGACACGTCGGTAGATGTCCTAGAGTGAAAATTAAGATGAAAAGGAAGAGAAACGAAGACGGAAATATAAAGGGATGCATTTATAGAGGAGAAAGAAATAGAAACCAGAAAAAGTTTGGGAGCTAAGAGCTCGAAATCATAGAGAGAGGGAGATGGTTTTTTATTCAGGAAGAAAGGGAGAGAATGTTAGACATGACTCGGCTTTCCTTTCTCTATAGGCTTGTCAAATGTAGCACCTAATAAAATTGTTTACTAACTTGGAAGCTTCTGTTGGAAATTGTTAGTTTCTTGACCGAAGGTAATGTTATGCTAACTGAATTAATAATAATCTTTATTAATAAGCAAAACCTTATACTTTATGATTTCACTTATTTTTTTGGTACCACCAAATTTTGATTTCACATTTTATGATTCATGTTATAACTCTATATATAATTCTAAATTTATTATTTTTATCATTTTTATTTCTATATGACTTATAATTCTATATATATATTATTTTTCCCCGTTTTTCTTTATTAATAAACTTTTTAAGAGATACTTTGTTTTCACTTAGTTTTTTGTTCTATCACCTTTTGTTTTCACTTTTTATGATTCACGTTATAACTGTATAACAGTTTTATCCTTTTTATTCACTAGTACAAATTTAGCTTTCAGCGTCGGTCAAAATAGGTCTAAGGCGTCGATTATTAGGCGTAGTATATGCAGGAGACGCTATAGATACATGCTTTAGGCCACGGTTAATTAAGCGACGTTAAAACTTAGACTGTGATGGTTTAATAACCGACGCAAAAGGGCATATAACCGACGCAAAAGGGTGTACAACAGCGTCGGTTGCCTTGAACTGCCGACACATATAGTCTTGATTATTAGTGTCGCTCCTCTAATAACCGACGCCTAAAGCTTTTAAATTAAACAAAAAAATTCCATTTTATATTGATATCATTTTTAAACTACTTTTCTGTATACACACCTATAGATAAATATAGAACAAATATAAATTCAAAACATCCAAACATAAAATTATACACAAATCTGATCACAAAATTAACATTAAAGAATTTTGTTACATTTTATTTATCCTTGGAAGAAAAGGTCCATTAAATTCTACGAGTATTACATATTGCTGACAAAAGCAAACTTGGACCATCCAATTTCTTGGACCCTTTTGAATCCAAATGAAGCTAAAAAAAACAGGCAAGAGTAGCTTTCACTGGTGACTTCTTTCAGAACAGCAACATGGTAGGCATGCTATCAGAGGACTTGCATAATCTGAGACCACAAGCCTACAACAAGGAGACTAATTATCTCATGTTACAGACCAAATATATCACGCATCCTAAACTCTCAATTGTTAGATGATTTAGCAAAGTCAATGTTGTGAAATAAAATCCCTGGTATATTTAGATGAATTGAATCACAGTGAGTAATGATAGAGAAACAATGTGTCACATCACAGATATTGAATATATATTATATATTTCAGTACTGTGATAACAAATTTATCTGCTACACTGACCAGAAATATAATCTAGATTTCCTGCAATATATTATCTTACACAATACTAACACTATTTACATGTTTTTTTAATAACAAACATGACTTTAATGAAAGGATAGGAATGTAATAAATATTATTATAAATATTGTAAAATCCTTTACATGCTAAAAGAAGCATACAAAAAATGCCATTAATCTATACTGATGATGCAAAAATACAATGATGTAACTTAGACGAGAGAGTAGAAAAGTAACATATGATAAAATGAACAAGATTCATTTGATAAATGACCTCACCTTTGACTTCACTATCCAAGCCTGTTAGAAATTCTTAGTTACTTCTATTGAGATCGCATGATGCTAACAATCTATGTCAAGACTATCTAAGATCCAATTGACCCTCCTTCATGAATGACAACCTTCTTTACACTTTTTCGTACACTATCAGTCCAGGATGACACACTCCTGGAACCTGTTAGTCCAATATAAATATATTACTAGAAATCTGTCAGCATAAGTGGATTTCAAATATATGAAACTGAGAAAAATAAAGAAACATCATTAAGTTCATACACATAAATATCGACATAAATATATGAAATGCATAATACATCAAATCGACTCATGAAGAACTTAATTGAATACTATCTACACTTCCTGACTTTAAATTAAATTATTTTCCCAAAATTGCAACCTTCAATGTGTGCAATTAGTCTCATAGTCTATTAATTATAGCAAAATTCTTAAAGACTACATTGGAAGCTTATAAGACAGAAATACATCTCTCGCATAAAATTGTGATGCGTAAGTGTAACTATATGGACATATCAATATTCTGGAAGAGAAAAGATTTTGACACGCCAACCAGACGTGGGAGTCTTTGCGTGCCTGAAATGATTAAAAGTCATTAAGTAGTCAGGCTAACAAACAGGGTTAAACACCCTGGTCTCGACAACAGGTAATGATCAGAGGAATGAAAGATACATCTACTCGATACTTCCAAATATATTTAACAGAAGCGGTCAAACACTTTTTTCAGATTAAAGTTTCTTTAGAGTAATTTTTAAGGGGATAAAAACAAGAAATTCTTCATAGACAGGACACACAATTCGCACAACCATATTGGATTAGCATATCTTTCTCTAATTTAAATTAATTACCTTAATACAAGGTGCAAAAACATAAAGAATCCATGATATTCTGGATTCAAGCACATTTGTTGCCGCAATCTTCTCGACCAGAGTGGAGTCCCTGCTCAACAGAAACTAAATGAGATAGAGCAGAACAGAAATTCATAAATGCACAAAACTTAAATACCAAGAAAGATCATAGGTTATAGGAATTATTTGGAGTTTGGATTAGGTACCCGAAGTTTTTAGTAATAGCATACATTTATAGTAGTAATCATGAACACTTGTCGGTTGTTGTTAGCCCATTGTGACATTATGTGCTCTGAGGTCGTTGGCCATGTGGCTTTACTTTCAAATCCTTCTAAACAGTTAAGATGTTCAGTATAGAATTATGCCAAGAATGCTAAATAGAATTATTTGTATAATTATATAATATAAAAATTATTTTACATGTATAAAAATATTATATGTATTGGTGCAATTTACTCACTACATAATTTAGTCATATAAATATTTAAATAAAATAATATTAAAGTATATATTTAAGTAGATAGGGAAAAATGACAAAGGTGAGAGCGTGTTGGGCTGCTTGGCCCCTGGATTTGTAGCGTTGGTTAAGCTTCACCGACGTCTTAAGTATACATTATAGTGTCGGTCAAAATTTCACCGTTGCATAAGGTAGAGACTAGAGCATCGCTTCCAAGAGGACCGACGCTGTTAATCATTTTAAGCGTCGGCATTTTAAAGTCCAACGCCCATAATTATTATAAGTGTCGTTTAAACAGTCAATCGACGTTAAAAGTCTAACATAAATGACAATAGGCGTCGGCTAAAGCTTACACCCGACGCCTATAAAGTGTAAAGTGACGGTTCGGTATATGACCGACGCCTAAAGTGCGACGCTGAAAGATATTTCTGTACTAGTGATTCCTATATGACTTATAATTATATATGTGTATTACTTTTACCCGTTTTTCTTTATAAATAAATGAAACCTCTTTTTAAGTGTTACTTTGATTTCACTTATTTTTTAGTTTCGCCACATTTTGGTTTCACCTTTTATGATTCATGTTATAACTCTAAGTATATTATTTTTATCCTTTTTTATTCATATATGACTTATAATTCTATATGTTGGGTCCCAATGTGTTTGTAGAAGGGGGGTTGAATACAAACAGTACCAAATAATCGAATAAAATGCGGAATAAAAAATGTGAAACAAAATTCAAGTTAAATAAAAATATTATTAAACTTGAAATGTGTTACAACAACTGTATCGATTACAAGGTATTAATCTCAAATCAATTATCACAAATCTAGAATAAATTCGACATGAACTTTTTCTATTTTTGCAATAATTAGAATCAAATGCTAAACGCGATTTGAGATTAAGTTCTAGGGATTTTAATCCGCTAGATTGATATACAAGAACAAGATAAAGATTTCTAGTGGATTAGATTTAACATTACAATCTAGAAATTATGATCTTGAATAAAGCAGATGAAGGATGTTATATTTTTCAGAGGCGGCTGCTCTTTGTTCTTGTCTTTGTTTCTCTGTGTTAAAATGACTTCTGCTTCTATTTATCAACAGCTGAGTTAATTGAATTGGAATGACAATCCTTTAAGCTTGTATGACTATCGGTAGGACAATTGAATGAACTAGCAAGACAATCTGAATGAACTAGCAAGACAATCAGAATGAACTAGCAAGACAATCAGAATGAACTAGCAAGACAATCACCCTCCTGATGTAACTTTCGGTATGACAATGTAAAATGGCCTAGCATGACAATCGGTATGACAATCCTGATTGTCATGCTAGTTCATTTTCAATTGTCTTGCTGATTTAAAGCTTAAATTTAATCCAATTAAACTTCTGAAAATTCCTAAAATTCCTAGAATTAATTCAGAATTAATTAATCAATTAATTCAATTAATAAATAAATTATTCTCCGCAGATATAATTTATTTTCTTAATTAAATTAGATGACTTAATTAATTAATAGAGAATTAATTCTAGTCTTGAGCAGCAACCATTCTTCTGCAAACCTTCTGAAAATCACTGAAAATTATGAATCAATTCCACCACTTCAACGTTGACACTCGATGTACTGTCTGGTTCATGAGTGACTAACTTCCGTGACGTTTCTTCATGTCTTGACTCTGACACTTTGATTTTCTTCAGATTAAATCCTTGTAATTTATTGATACCCTGACGAGATCTCTGTCACTTGATTAAATCCACGATCTTGACTTATATCACTGAGGCATGATCAATTTCTTGAACTTCTTCCAGTGAATTAACTCCTCAAGTCTGTAGATGAACATTGTCTCTGAATCCTTTGACAGATATTACTTTGCGAGATCTCTCTGACGGTCGATCCACTATTTACTTATTACATTCTTATTTGAGTTGAGTTGAATCCTCGAATATACAAATAGGTCTATGACATATGACTTACAATCTCCCCCTATTTGTTTGTTAGACAATGACACACAAATACCTAGAGGATAACTCAACTAACAAATAAGAAAAAGATATAAACATACATGCAAAGTAAATAGTAGAAAAGTTCTGGATGAGATTTAACATTTTCCAGATTCCAAGTAGATGTTCCTCTAGACTGAACATATCTTCAAGTAGTTCCATCTTCATTTGTACAACCACATTTCCTGTTGAGAAGCCCATATCTCTTGCTTCTCCCCCTATGAGAATCAACTGATTAAAGAAGATCACCTTCGTTTTACCACCTCTCCCGTACAATAGGATCCGCAGATAAAAATCAATGGTACTCCCCTAACCGCTTCTTCCCTTATCAGAAAATCACCTTGTGTTTACCACCTCTCCCGTACAATAGGATCCGTAGTTAGAAACAACAATGGTGTGGTGTAGTGTACATTTTTAGGATCTTTTTCTTCCTCCCTGCTATTTCTCCCCCTTAGTTGAGGAATCCTCCAAACTATTACTTAAACTTTTATCTCCCCCTTAAAGAAGGAATGTATGCTGTTGTCTGAAGGAGTTCTCATATTTCACTTGGTTGGAAATGAAATAACAAGTAGTTTCTCTTTCTTCCTCACTATGAGTGTGTGATTCTGTTTAGTGTACCTCACATGTGTTTCACTCTTCTCTCCACTCGTGTTTACACTCATTCTCACAAGTGTATCACTCTTCTCTCATAGCTCCATAATCCAGTTGTACCTGCAAGGAAAATCACCTTAGCCATCCTTAAAGGAGGTCACAGGTGGTGCAATGGGAGTTCACAAATCCCCATCCTTGTTAAACTCGTCAGATGAATCTGAGTCATAATCTACAAGTTGCTAGTTTCCCTTTTAGGGTTCCAGATTTGAATTCTGGGAAGGTAAACAATGATCCAACGAATTTAGCATAAAGATCAAAGTTCCCTTCTAATGTCTGTGAAGACATTTCCTTGTGACTTATCAGGTAATATCTGAATCATTATCAACAAGTTGCCGATCTGCGCCTATGTCAGATCCACTATCCGCAGATGCATCCAGGGGATTTAAGCCTGGGGAGGTAGACACTGACCACTGACATATGGCTTTTGGATCAGTATCCTCTCCTAACACCTGTAAAGGCAATTGGTCCACTAACGAACCTTGAACAATCGAATCTGACCTTAAAATGGTCGAAACTCTTGTTTCCGTCAACTCATCCTTTGTGTGTGTAACCTCTCCTTGTGCATCAAGAATTGTTTATGTTTGAAGTGGTGACACTACATCGGATACCTTGGCCGACAGGCAAAATTCAATAGACGCACCCTATTGAGAGAATGAATCTAGTAACTGTTTTTGTGCCTTTTCAGCCATTACATCTTTTTGAGAAGATGTATGGGGGCTAGCAGTTGTCTCGGTTTAAATACTACTCATCTATGTATGAGACAGAGCTACTGGGTTGACTACAGAACCTTCCTTATGTGGTGCACTAAGGCACTATCTCCCTCACGCTCATTCATACTACATTTAGTGGTAAGAGAGTGTTGGTTGGTTCTGTTTTTGTGTTTGTCTTTACAGTCTGGGATAGACGTTGTGGGTTTTCAACCTCATGACTGTTAATGAAAGAAAGTCATTGGAGACTGAACCTGTAACACAGAATATATGGTAATAGAGAGAAAATGTAAAAAGAAGTTTGATTTTGTTTTTGAATATGAATGAGTTTTTTTTTGATAAAACATTGATCACTTAGGGTAAAGTCTAAGTAATTCTCATTCATGTCAAAAGCTTACAAATATCTGCAACATAATGTTAACAACATATCATTGACCGATACTTGTCAAGTACTTTAGATACTAATTGTTATGTTGCATTATCAATATACCACTGCACATATAAAACAATATGATTGTGCTTAGTGATAAAATAGTTATTAATATGACGACTCTACTTATTCATATAACATTATAACTTCTGTTAGAGTGCCATACCATGTCCTTGATGATTGCTTGAGCAGTATACTAGTTCATACCAACCTGAAGTGAGATTGTGAAGAAGAGATTGCATAGTCCAATAGATCTGCAGCTGCAAAGTCCATGAACTGTGGTGCACTGACTTCCTCTTTTAACTCACCAACCAGGAGTACACTTGTACACATCTTACTAGAGTACAATTCCAAGTGTAATGTGCAGCAGGTGTCTGATATGTCGTAATATTCTCAAGTCTCGTCACTGGTGCTATATGTTAGATACTGCTTCCTGATAATAACCTAGCACAATATACAAAATTACAATGATAACATTCCCAGCTTGCAAACAGCCATATCCCTCAGATAAACCTTTGCTGTTATCTCCAAAGGTAATCAGGGGGCCAGCTTTCTCAATCCACATTTGATAGCAGGGCTCTATCTCCGGTCATATGCCTTGATGATCCACTGTCAAGAATCCACACTACCGGTTATACTTGTTTAATGCCCTGCACTACAAATGGATTAGACCTTCTTCGGAACCCAAACTTGGTTGGGCCCGGCATACTTGTAGAACTGTCCTTTGTCAGGCAAAACAACATTTTTAATTTTAATTGCCTCAACTTTCTCAATGACTGAACATTTGACCTTGTAAACAGCGTTAACAAATTTCTGTTTAAGCTTAGGCACAAATGTCTCCTTTCTAGCCTTAGAAGGACTAGCAGTCTTAGACCTATCATGCTTCTTGTTATTCACATGCTGACGAGGAGTAGTCTTATCATTAGACACATGCTTACCATTAAAATAAGCATACATCATATTAAAAGCACAAGACATACAATTAGAAACACCACATGCTTTATGAGAGTGATTAACAGCAGGCAATTTATGCATGGTAGACATGGCATTATTGTTATCCAACTCATGTGTGTCTGAGTTAGTCTCAGTTGCTTTCACAACTTTGACTGGAACTTTCGACTCACTTGACTTGGAAACAATCTTCTCATTAGCATGATCTTCAGCACGTATTTCTTCATGAATAACAGAAGAGGTCGCATCAAATGGTTCAGCAATTGATGCTTTATAGAGGGGTTCATCAACACCCTTAAGCACATGTGGTACTTCCCTCCCTTTAGCACATACATGAGGAGGGGAGTTTATGCCTAATTCTCCAATAGCAGCATTGTAATCATAACCTATTCCAGATGTTTGATTAACAGCTTGCTTACTGTAGAACTCTTTAGCCTTCGAACAAGAATTGAAGTAGGCTCTAACCTTAGTCTCAAGACCGGTGATCTTGTCTTTGAGAATAGTTTCGAGTTTTCTATAACAGTCAACTCTATTCTCTAGAAAAGATACCTGTTCTTTTAATTTGTCTTGATTAATGTGCACAAGTCTTAATTCATTGACCTCTTTCTCAAGGTCTGTGATCTGTAAACTTAACAGTTCATTATCACGACGTGCACAATCTAAGTTACCTCTTAGATGATAAACCATTTCAGCATCAGAAAGTTTTACCTCTATTCTTGACGATGAAGCTTTTCCATCAATAGCCATAAGAGCAAGATTTCCTTCATCTTCATCTTCACTGTCAGTATCATCCCAACTTCTTCCCTTTGCCAGATAAGCCCTTTCAGAGTTCTTTCTTACTTGCTTTGGCTTCCTACATTCTGTGGCAAAGTGTCCCAACTCATTGCAGTTATAGCATCTAATGGTGCTTCGATCAACCATCCCTGTTTTGTACCCACCACTGCTGGTGTTAGAGGATGAAGATCCACCTTTCTGGAATTTGTTGTAGTTGGACTTGTACTTAAGCTTGGGATTCCTCCTGAATCTGACATGGGAGAATCTCTTGACAATTTGGGCCATTGATTCATCTTCCAATTGCTCCAGCTCTTCCAAGGAATAAAAATCATCACTTGATTGATTTGTAGTAGGAGGATCATATTCTGCTACTAACTCATTTTCCTCACCCTTGGAAAACTGTACCATTCTTTCTAACTGTTGAGATTGTTGTTGTTGTTGACCTTCAGCTACAAGTGCAGTAGATGTGCTGACCATTCTATCCTTCCCGTAGACTTCCTTCTGTTGAATCTGCTCCAACTCATAGGTTTTTAACACTCCATAGAGCCTGTCCAAAGAAATCTCACTCAGATTTCTAGCTTCTCTAATGGCAGTGATTCTATGTTCAAGATGAGCTGGCAGTGTTAAAAGAAACTTTTTGTTGACCTCCCTGATTGAATAATACTTTCCATTGATGTTCAGGTTGTTGATCAACGCATTGTACCTCTCAAACACTTCAGTAATTCCTTCTCCTGGATTTGATTTGAAATGTTCATATTCAGAGGTTAGGATTTCCAACTTGTTCTCCCTAACTTCCTCTGTGCCTTCATTAATCACCTCAATAGTTTCCCACATGTGTTTGGAATTTTTACAGTTCATCACATGTCTGTTCATCAAGGGATCAAGGGAATCAATTAATATTAATTGAAGGCTGGCATCCAAGGAGGTTTCTTCCTTCTCAGCAGGAGTAAAATCTTCGGGCTCTTTTGGATAGGTTCTAGCTTCAGTAGTCACCACACCATCTATTATTACCTCCGGTTCAATAACCATCGGAGTTTTTATACCCTTCTTTAACAAGTTTGAATATTTGGGATTAGCAACTTGTAAAAATAATAGCATCTTCTTCTTCCACATGATATAATTCTCTTTATCAAATTGTGGAATTTTAACGGTTCCAACTTTATGTGAAGTCATTATGAATTTTTGAATGAATAAAAATTCAAAGAGTTGAAAAATCACAAAAGTCTAGGATCTTGATTTGTTCGTTAATCAGAAGGCTCTGATACCAATTGTTGGGTCCCAATGTGTTTGTAGAAGGGGGGTTGAATACAAACAGTACCAAATAATCGAATAAAATGCGGAATAAAAAATGTGAAACAAAATTCAAGTTAAATAAAAATATTATTAAACTTGAAATGTGTTACAACAACTGTATCGATTACAAGGTATTAATCTCAAATCAATTATCACAAATCTAGAATAAATTCGACATGAACTTTTTCTATTTTTGCAATAATTAGAATCAAATGCTAAACGCGATTTGAGATTAAGTTCTAGGGATTTTAATCCGCTAGATTGATATACAAGAACAAGATAAAGATTTCTAGTGGATTAGATTTAACATTACAATCTAGAAATTATGATCTTGAATAAAGCAGATGAAGGATGTTATATTTTTCAGAGGCGGCTGCTCTTTGTTCTTGTCTTTTTTTCTCTGTGTTAAAATGACTTCTGCTTCTATTTATCAACAGCTGAGTTAATTGAATTGGAATGACAATCCTTTAAGCTTGTATGACTTTCGGTAGGACAATTGAATGAACTAGCAAGACAATCTGAATGAACTAGCAAGACAATCAGAATGAACTAGCAAGACAATCAGAATGAACTAGCAAGACAATCACCCTCCTGATGTAACTTTCGGTATGACAATGTAAAATGGCCTAGCATGACAATCGGTATGACAATCCTGATTGTCATGCTAGTTCATTTTCAATTGTCTTGCTGATTTAAAGCTTAAATTTAATCCAATTAAACTTCTGAAAATTCCTAAAATTCCTAGAATTAATTCAGAATTAATTAATCAATTAATTCAATTAATAAATAAATTATTCTCCGCAGATATAATTTATTTTCTTAATTAAATTAGATGACTTAATTAATTAATAGAGAATTAATTCTAGTCTTGAGCAGCAACCATTCTTCTGCAAACCTTCTGAAAATCACTGAAAATTATGAATCAATTCCACCACTTCAACGTTGACACTCGATGTACTGTCTGGTTCATGAGTGACTAACTTCCGTGACGTTTCTTCATGTCTTGACTCTGACACTTTGATTTTCTTCAGATTAAATCCTTGTAATTTATTGATACCCTGACGAGATCTCTGTCACTTGATTAAATCCACGATCTTGACTTATATCACTGAGGCATGATCAATTTCTTGAACTTCTTCCAGTGAATTAACTCCTCAAGTCTGTAGATGAACATTGTCTCTGAATCCTTTGACAGATATTACTTTGCGAGATCTCTCTGACGGTCGATCCACTATTTACTTATTACATTCTTATTTGAGTTGAGTTGAATCCTCGAATATACAAATAGGTCTATGACATATGACTTACACTATATGTATTATTTTTACTCATTTTTTAAATTTTTATAAGCTGTGATTTTTATTATTTTTATAGGTTTGAATACTATTTTTAATTATATTTTAAAATTAATAAATTCATAAATTGGCTCAACTAAATAGGTTCCGAGAAATATAAAACACGACCAAGTAAATAGGTCATGTGTTTAAATTGAAATTTTTTAATTTAGATTTTTTTTAATTTGTTGGTGGGATTCCATTTCAATAAAATGGTATGAATATTATAAAAACTTTATTTTGGTTTTACCACTAGAAAATAATAAAATTGTTAAAATCGTAATATGATTACAATTCTATTTTGGTAGAACTCTAAACTATTTTTGATATGGTACTTGGTTTCATCTTAGTATGGTTACGCCTTACTTTAGTTTTACCCCAGAGTTATATGTTGTTTTTTAAAAAAATATAGATTGGAATCATATTATAATTACGATATTTCTATTTTTTGTAGATTTTTTTATTATTAAAATAATAAAATGGAATCCTTTAGATAATGTTATTATTAATTAATAAGAAAACCATATTTTAAGGTATACATTGGTTTCACTCCTTTTCGGTTTCCTTTTCGGTTTTAGAACTTTTAGTTTCACCTCTTTTTAAATTTTATTATAGCTCTAAATATACCATTTTTATTCTTTTTTTATTCATATATGACTTATAATTCTATATGTAATATTTTACCCATTTTTTATTCTTATATACCACATATTTTTATATTGTTTTTATATAAACAAAATCGTATATACATTGTAATTTCTAGATTCATACTTACAGAATTCTATTTTAGCACCAAATGCAAATTTATACATACATAATGAATATTTTATTAGAAAAAATTATGCAATCACAAACTGTATAAAAACACCAATTCAGCTAATAAAAAGAAACTAGCATAATAACCCGTGCGAGGTACGGGTCATTTTCTAGAGTTTTTTTATGCATCGTGCAATTATAGAGCAACTCCAACATTATCCTTATATAGGGTCTTAAGTCAAATTTTGAAGAAATGGAGATAAAATCCACAAACTCCTTGTCCCTCTCTATAACATTAGGAGCTTCTAATGTTTTCTCACTTTTAGGAGTGAATACCCCCCTCAACTATTATTATATTATATTTTTCTTACCCGTATATTTAACATAAATGATTTTAATGAGTAAAAAGATAGATAGAGAGTGTGTTTAAGGAGAAATTTTTGGAGAAATTGTTTGCTTTTGGCTTCTAAATAATTAGGAGTTGATCATTTGTTCATATTATTTGTAGTGAAAATGCAAGGAGGTTATTGGAGTTGTTTTTAGTTGTTTTCTTATTTGTAAATGTTGTACAATGTCTAACGTATATCAAATACAAATTGATTGTTTATCAATGTGTATTATTTTCGTACAAGACATTACCAAATCACACAATGTATCTAATATAGCTCATTAAGCAAAATATATATATATATATTCTTATTTGTGTTGTATAATTTGTATTTAATGAATGAATATAAATAGGGTAGTTAGTGTATGTTTAAAACAAAACGATTAAACTTAATCTGTAAAATGTCATCAGTATGTTTACAAAGAAAAAGCTAAAGATTAACATATATGTTGAATATAGTGTTGACCAAAAATTTTGAATTTTATTTTAAATAAACTATCTGTACTGATCTATATTATTACTGAGTTCACTACTAATTTACAATTAACTTACTCAATTTTAAAAAAAATAAAAAATGCATAATTGAAGTCAGAATGACTTGCAAACATAATATACAATAATGTAAAAGGGTTAAATCTCATTGTGGTCACTAAAATGAAGGGCATATCTCACTTTACTCACTCAAGTTATCGGGGACTCATATGCACCACTTTAGTAACGAGTAATGATACCGACGTTAACGAGGCTCGTTGACCTAACATTCAACGTCTTGACTTAAACAAAATTTATTATTGGACAACGTGGAAACATGTGTAACATGATGTGAAGTGTCCAACTAAGCTGTTGACGGAGGAATCTGGTAACAACAAAGATTGAGGTTTCTCACCGAAATTAAGATCTATGACGGTGGTTCTTCACCGGAAAATCAAGCGGTATGTGGTGGTATGTTATTGTTTTGGGCTGAGATTGATGAGAGTAAGTGGTGGCTCCCTTATCAGCTCTCAACTTCTTACCCCTCTCAATGTGCCTACGTACCTTTTATATAGGGATCAAGCCTGATGTAGTTCTTGGGGAACAAGAAATCTAATGGGCTTATACTTCTTATTCCTAGGCCCGGTAGAAGCCCATCTAGAATCCATCTTCTGCTAGCTTTAGGAATGTCCAACTATGAGGCCCAAACGCGAAGACCCAAGGCTCGTCCGTAATTGTAGGACTTCACGGATAGTGCATCTCCCTGCGAAAGGATAACACTCCGCTACAGCTATCTCCCTTGATTTACGGACGCAGGTATAGCCACGGTTCACCCCAAATGTCGGACGCGTCCCTGACCCCCGAATGAGGATAACCCACCAGATAACAGGATAGGTGATCCCAAGCTCTTGGGTGCAAAGTGCAGGATGACTCCAAAGTTCTCCAACGAGGACACCCATTGAATACAAGAATACAGTTCCCAATGCACATACCAAAGTTAACCCCGCATCCCCAACGAGGACACCCGTTAAATATAGAAGGAGGCCTTCAATCATCAGGCATACCCCTGGAGGCCTTCAAGCTTTTCACGGACATCCCCCTTTTTGACCGTCTCAAGGAAGGAATTCTTCAAACAGTACCTGCAACAAATACGTTAGTGAAAATAATCTCCATTGCTCCTTTCCATGCTTGCTTTGTCCTGAGGTCACCCTTGAAAATGCATTTATCATACATAGAACGCGTCCTGGAACGTTGGGCACGCCCTAACCTTCATGAAACCTGTATTGTTCTTCCAGCAACCACTTCTCATAATATTCCATAGAGACAGGACGCGTCCTCGACCTCTAGGTGCGTGCTCCAACCTTCATTACCAACAGGACCACATTTACTAAATACTTCCACCATGATGGACGCGTCCACAACACCTGGGCGCGTTCTGCCCTAATCATATGCATTCAAGCTTTCTTAACATAAGACCATCCTTCATAAAACACCCCCTCAAAGTTTGGTGCGCCCTGTGTGTCTTGACGCGTCCTCACCTTCTACAATGCAATACCGAGTTTGACTGTAATTAGTCCGTGTTTGACCCGCATTGATCTTATACCAAATTTTGGCTATAACATAAGCCATTCTAATATATAATACAATTTCCAGACTTATCTATAAGTATATTACATTATGTGTAAAAAATAAATACCCAAAATCAAATTAAAAGATTTTTACACAACTACAACCTGGATATCTCCCTTGTTTCTCAAACACAAACCCTAAAATCAAAATTACAATATCCCCAAAATGAAAAGTGAAAATAGATATATTCAGGCGCTTTTCAAATTTTTTCTAATAATTTATCAAAAAAATAAAAATAAATTTATAACAAAAAGAGTTGTGAGGTTCACGAAGGTTGATTCCAGAATCTCTATGCCACATAAGGAACATTTTGATGTTAAAATCGAAAATTGTACTGTGTCTGTGTATGGATTGTATATGCTATATGCGATTTATCAATAAATTTTTCCTTTTTTTAGTTAAAGTAATGTTTCTTGTTTTCTTTACAGTTCACTGATCTCTTGAATCATCTGATTATGTAATATAAAAAGCTAAATTATTAAAGAATGTTAGTTTTGAAGTAACAAAATTAAAGTATTCAATCTTTTTTTAAAAAAAATTATTTAACGTTGTTTTCTTAATTTTCTATAAGTTAAAAAGAAATGACTGGGAATTAAATTTAGAAACTAAATGTTTAATTGATTAAATAAAATTTAGAGGCTATCAGAAATGATTTCATAACAAAATATCTTTTTTAAAATTTTAAATTAAAAAACTTGGTTTTAAAATTCAAATCTACATTACATATTATTGTTAATAATATTATGTACATCATAGTACAGTTAGCCCATGATAACTGTTGTAATTTCCACGTATTATGCATAAATTTTGAGCCGGCAAGAATACAAGACACGTGTGTGCACAGTGACTTTTTCCTTTAGGTCAATCAGTTAAATTAAATTAAAATGGTGTAAATGAGTTGCCAATAACTCGAGTGAGTTTTTTGATATATGCCTTTCAGTTAAGTGAGCACTCTATATTTAACCCTAATGTAAAATTTACATTAGTGTTAATATAAAAGTTGATTTTAATAAAAAATGTTACTTTTTGAAATTCAACGTATGTATATATCGGAAAATGTTAATGATAGGGATAAATAAATTCTGATTGTATAATTAAATATTGCATTGATTGTACAAGGTGTGGGCTGCTAGGCCCAATAAGAAGATGTATGATGTTCAGACCAGAAAGGTTATCACATTGATTAGGCCTGATGGACCAGATTAGGCCTGATGGACCAGATCAGGCCTGATGGAACAAAGAAGGCCCAAAACCCTGAATATTAATTAAATTCGTAATTAATTAATAAGGGAGAAAAACATCTATTAAGATAAGTCCTAGTGGGGACGTAAATCCTTGTAGATTGGCCTCCAAGGGACCTCATAGGATAAGGAATCAGCTTCCTACTTCCTAGGACTCCTAAGTCTATCCTAATTTAGAGACTTATCCACCAAGTCTGCTATACCAAGTCCAATTCAAGGAATCCAACATCTATATAAGGGGCCTCACCCCACAAATCAGAACTATATTTTTTGACTTGATCCTTGGCAATCAGCAAGGTACGTAGGCATCTTGTTAAGGCAGATTGAGTCACGAAACACAAGAGCAGTCAAATCGAGCCTTGAAGCTCAGGTTCCTTAGTACTAAATACAGCAATCATATATATTAGTTTTTAATCCATAACATTTGGCGCCGTCTGTGGGAAAGGCACAACAACAACCATGGCCAGAACACGGAGAACAATTAGAGCTCTGGAGGAAGGAACACCATCGGGGACAACCCAGGTGATTTCGTCAACCGTGGAGATTCCTCCCCACTCAACTTATGCATCTACTCAAGGGGAAGCCCAGATGGGGGCAACTCAACCTCAGCCACAAGGGACGACTCCCCCAACTGTTCAAGGTACAAATCTTCAAGTTCAACAAGTACATGTACCTGTGAATTCTCGACCCGTCGGGTATGAATATTCAACCGTTGTTACTACTAACCCCCCTTATGGGATGTCCCTTTACCCCGAGGTTGGAGGGAGCGGACATGCTGGGAGAAGTGAAGCACGAGGGCAATCGCCCCCTACATACGTGGTTTGGCTCCTATCCCCGAGGATCGGGAATTTTCTGGTCCATACACTGAGAGAGACTCCGAATCTTCGGACGATGAAGTAGCCCCAAGAAGGAGGCGTGCTGGAAAAGAACCGATGGCTGATGGAGGACAACGTCCTCAAAGAACCCAAGGGGAGAATCCCCAAGAAGTGCAGGAAAGAATCAGGGCTCAAGAGGCTGAGATTCAAAGGTTGAGGCGCGACTTGGAGGCGCACTAGACCACCAGACCCCAGATACCTCCTAGGGGGAGAAATCCTCCTCCTGTCATAGACCTGGATGGTTCGGTACGGAGAAGGGCTGTTGTCCCAAAAACTGATCCAAGCAATCTTCTTCCCCTTGGAGATCCTGATGATCCTACTCCGCCCTTCACTGAAGAGATAATGAATGCCCATATCTCAAGGAAGTTCAAGATGCCAACTATCAAAGCCTATGATGGCACGGGAGATCCCGCTAATCATGTTAGGATATTCTCTAATGCACTGCTGCTGCAACCCGTGAATGACGCTATTAAGTGTCGGGCCTTCCCTCAAACCCTATCGGGTATGGCTCAAAGGTGGTACAGTCGCTTGCCCCCAAACTCTATTGGATCGTTCAGAGAATTAAGCCAGGCTTTTATTAAGCAATTCATCAGTGGGAGAGTTCATGAGAAAAGTTCAGCATCACTTATGAGCATTGTGCAGGGAACAAAGGAATCCTTGAGAGATTACCTGAATCGATTCACAAAGGAGGCTCTAAAAGTCCCGGACCTTGATGATAAAGTAGCCATGATAGCACTGCAACAAGGAACTAGGGATGAGTTTTTAAGATGTCCTTGGCCTAACGCCCCCTGAAAGTATGTTGTAGCTCCAGGAGAGGGCAGGGAAGTATATCAAAGTTGAAGAAAGCATGAGGAAGACCGTAGTAAGTAATGAGCCCGCTGGAGGCAAGAAGCGGAAAACTGATCTGGAGTATATCGCTAAAGACAAGTATCCTAAAACCGAGCAAAACCCTGATTCAACCCCCAAGAAGGGAGGACCTGGGCAAAAGTTCACCGAATACGCTAAGCTGAATGCTCCTAGAAGCCAGATCTTGATGGAAATCGAAAAAGATCGAGATATTCGTTGGCCTAAGCCCCTGAAGGCTGATCCTGCCAAGCTAGACAAGAGCAAGTATTACAGATTTCACAAAGATGTTGGTCACCACACCGATGAGTGTAGGCAGCTGAAAGATGAAATTGAGTTCCTCATTCGAAAAGGAAGATTGAACAAATACACTGGAGAAGGAGGGGACAGGAATAATAATGGAAGGAAGAACTTTGAAGATCGTAGAAGGGACCAAGACGATCAAGGGCGAAACCCCCAGCCTAGAGGACCAGTTATAAACACAATTTATGGAGGGCCGCGACCTCGAGGGCCTGTGATAAACACGATCTTTGGAGGTCCAACTGTTGCTGGATTGTCCAAAAATTCCAGAAAGGAATATACTAGAGAGGTTATGCATATTGTTGGAGAAGCCCCGAAGAGGGTCAGGACAGAAGTAACATTGGCTTTTGATGATTCTGACCTAGAGGGTGTGAAGTTTCCTCATGACGACCCGCTGGTCATAACACCGGTAATAGGAAATAGCCCGGTCAAGAGGGTCCTTATGGATAACGGTGGTTCAGTGGATATCTTGCTCCATGACGCCTTTCTAAGGATGGGGTATAACGACTCCCAGTTGACCCCAACCGACATGCCAATATATGGATTTGCGGGAGTGGAATATCCTGTGGAAGGGATAATCAAGTTGCCAACCACCATAGGTCAGGAACCAAGGCAAGCAACGCAGATGTTGGACTTTGTGGTGGTAAAGGCTAGTTCAACTTATAATGCTATCTGGGGGAGAATATGGATACATGCCTTCAAAGTAGTCCCTTCTTCCTACCATTCAGTCATGAAGTTTCTCACCCGGAACGGGATTGGAGAAGAGAGAGGAGATCAAAAAATGGCTAGAAGCTGTTATGTGGCCTCTTTGAGGGCAGATGGAGTCTGGGGGCAGGTTCTTCCTATTGAAGATATGGATGTCCGAGAAAATGATGAGAAGAGAGGAAAGCCAGCAGAAGACTTGGTTTCAATTCCTTTAGACCCTGAGAATCCTGAGAGGATGACTTTCATTGGAGCCACATTAGAGGAGCCCCTTAGAGGGAAGTTGGTGAAATTTTTGCAAGAAAATAGTGATGTGTTTGCATGGTAAGCAGCTGATATGCCAGGCATAGACCCGAAGCTGATTACTCACAAGTTAAACGTGGATCCAAGCCGGAAGACAGTGAAACAAAAGAAAAGAAACTTTGCCCCGGAAAGATAAGAGGCTATAAAACAGGAAGTAGAGAAGCTCTTAGAGGCTGGTTTCATTGAGGAGATTCAATTTCCGGAATGGTTAGCAAATCCTGTAATGGTGAAGAAGGCTAATGGAAAGTGGAGGATGTGTATAGACTTCACTGATCTGAATGATGCATGCCCTAAAGACTGTTTTCCGTTACCAAGGATTGATACTTTGATTGATGCCACTGTTGGGCATGAAATGCTAAGTTTCATGGATGTATTTAGCGGATACAATCAGATTAAGATGCACAAGGATGACATTCTAAAGGTATCATTCATCACTGACTTTGGTATTTATTGTTATCTTGTTATGGCATTTGGTCTTAAGAATGCAGGAGCCGCCTATCAAAGGTTGGTAAATAAAATTTTTAAGGATCTTATTGGTAAGACTATGGAAGTCTATGTTGATGACATGTTAGTCAAGAGTCTAGTACAGACTGATCATATAACCCATTTGAGGGAAGCTTTTGAGGTCCTGAGGTACCACAAGATGATTAAATTCTATAAAATGTGCTTTCGGAGTAGGATCTGGAATTTTTTTGGGATTGATGGTCTCCAAGAGAGGGATAGAGGCTAACCCCGACAAAATAAAGGCAATCCTAGACATGGAACCACCAAAAACCGTTAAGGATGTTCAGAAGCTCACAGGAAGAGTTGCTGCGCTAGGACGATTCATCTCCAAGTCAGGAGACAAGTGCTTGTCATTCTTCAAATCACTAAAGAACATCAAGGACTTTGCATGGAATGAGGAAAACCAGAAGGCATTCGAAGAGTTAAAGAAGTATATGGCCCAGGCCCCGTTGTTGGCCAAGCCAGCTGTGAATGAAGTTTTATTCTTGTACTTAGCTGTTTCAGAAAGTGCTTTGAGCGCTGTATTGGTTAAGGAGGAATTGAAAATCCAGAAACCCGTATACTATGTCAGCAAAATTCTACATGGTGTTGAGTTGAATTATTCAACTATTGAGAAATTTGCTCTAGCCTTGGTAATGGCTTCGAGAAAGCTGCGTCCTTACTTTCAGGCTCATCAGATTGAGGTGCTAATAAATCAGCCCTTGAGAAATATCATTCACAGTCCCAAGGCAAGTGGGAGATTGATTAAGTGGGCAATAGAGCTAGGAGAGTTCGATCTCAAGTATAAGCCACGAATTGCAATAAAAGCCCAGGCACTAGCTGACTTCGTGGTGGAATGTACCATACCCAACCAAGAAGTCGGGGGGCAGGAAGATACCATACCTCGAGACAAGGAAGTCGATAATGGGAACAAAGATAAGGAGAAAGAATATTGGGTTCTCTATTTTGATGGAGCATCAAAAACAAACTCCAGTGGAGCAGGATTGGTTTTACAAAGCCCTGATGGGTTCTTAATTGAGTATGCCATGAAACTAGACTTCCCAACCATAAACAATGAGGCAGAATATGAAGCTCTGATAGCTGGTCTCGGCCTAGCTGGAACGCTTAGAGTCAAAAACTTAAAGGTCCGTGGAGACTCGAAGCTGATCATATCCCAGGTAAAGGGGGAATTTGAGGAAAGGGATGATACGATGGCTAAATATGTCCATCTAGTAAGGGCTGTGATGACCCAATTCGATGAGTGCCATGTTGAGCACATTCCGAGGGAGGAAAATGCTAAGGCAGATGCATTATCGAAGTTTGCTTCGTCCGATATAGAAGAAAGTTCAGGAAGTATGTACTTCCGTGTTTTGAAGTCACGAAGCATAGATGTTAAGCTTGTAGCTCCTATAGGCCTGGGGACGTCATGGATAGATCCTATTAAGGCCCACATTCAAACCGGTTGGTTGCCAAGCAATGCAACTGAAGCACGAAAGTTAGCTGTTCGGGCGCTAAGGTATTCTTTGATAGATGGGATTCTATACAAAAGATCTTTCGTGGTTCCTTACTTAAGGTGTCTCAGGCCCGATGAGGCACGTTTGGCTCTTGAAGAAGTGCATGAAGGTATTTATGGGCAACACCTGGGGGGCAGGGCCTTGGCTCATAAGGTAACCCGTTTAGGCTTCTATTGGCCAGAAATAATGGCTGATGCCAAAGAGTATGTGAATAAATGTGATCGCTGTCAGAAGCATGCGCCTGTTGTTAGACAACCTCCCAAGATGCTGACCTCTATCAACTCACCCATCCCCTTTGCTATATGGGGAATGGATATTTTGGGGCCTTTCCCCATGGCCACGGCACTAAGAAAGTTTCTGATTGTAGCCATTGATTATTTCACCAAGTGGATTGAAGCCAAACCCTTGGCCAAGATCACAACTAAGCAGGTTGCACAATTCCTGTGGGAAAATATTATGTGCCGGTATAGAATTCCCCGTATCCAAGTCACCGACAATGGAACACAATTCAACAACGAGGTATTCAAGAAGTACTGTGAAGAAAATGAGATTGAGTTACGGTTCACCTCTGTGGCTCACCCGCAATCCAATGGGCAAGCAGAGGTAGCAAATCGAATAATCCTGGACGGACTAAAAATGAGGATCGAAAAGTCAAGAAATAATTGGGTGGATGAAATACTTCCAATATTATGGGCCTACAGGACTACCTGTAGAGTCACGACTGGAGCAACTCCCTTCATGTTGGCATATGGGGCAGAAGCAGTAGTTCCCGTGGAGATATCACATTCCTCTCCAAGGATTCAGGCTTTCAATGCTGAGGAAAATGAGGAAGGACAAAGGTTGGCTCTGGACTTAATCGATGAAGTGCGAGATGAGGCGCATGCAAAGACAGTAGAGTATCAGAAGAAGGCTTCATTCTACTACAACCTAAGGGTTAAAGAAAGGTTCTTTAAACAAGATGACCTAGTCTTGAGGAAGATAGAAGCTTCTGGGGTAGGACAGAAAGGGAAGCTTGCCCCGAATTGGGAAGGGCCGTACAAAGTCAAGAGCGTTCAAGGTAGAGGAACCTACAAGCTGGAGACGATGGATGGTTTTGAAGTCCCGAGAACTTGGCATGCACAAAACCTGAAGGTTTACTATGTGTAGGGCAACTGAATATGATTCTCACTTGTCAAGATAACGAGTAGGTTGAAAAGCACCTTGAAGCTTTGCTTGCTTAGGATCTATTTATTTTAGTTTTATTTTGAAGTTTATTAAGACTTGTGTAAGGGATGAATCCCAGACAATTTATGGAAATTCATGAGGTTTTCAAAGTATGTTTAAATGTCTATGGCCTGACAAGTAAAACCAAATGCATGGAATGCAAACATAAATAAAAATAGATCAAATAAATATTACAAGAGTTTGATAAATAAAGTCTTGAAAATAAGATAAAGAAAACAAGCCACGCAGGGCTGGGAAAGCTCTAAGGAGCTGAGGTGCCCTCGGCATCCATATCATCATCCCCTCCGCTCTCGCTAGATGTCTCTGTCATCTCGGAGGAGGAAGGAAGAGCTGTCGTCCTCAGCAGGCCTGGAAGAAGACTCGAGAGGAGGAAGGAGCGGATCCTGAGGAACATGATCCGAGACAACTACTCGGGTACGAAACCTCTGTAGCAAAGCCTCGTCATCAGGGCAGACATAATCCGCTGGGTTAATATCAGGACAAGCCTCGTTCACGGTCCCAAGGGTCGTGCCCCAACCAGTCCTAAAAAACCCGGGAAAGACTGAGTCATCCCTAATCCTCCTGGACTGGGCAAACTCCTCCGAGTCCAGGTAGTTATCTATAGCTTTGTCCTTCTCCGCCCGAAGTACCACCAGCTCGGCGTTAGACTCCCCGAGTTCTTCCTCCTTGCGTTTGAACTTCTTCTCCAGAGTAGCATACTTCTTCTGTTGCCTCCTGAGGGCATTGTCGGCCTTATCGAAAGCCCGCTTCCATGACTCGGCTTGCCTCACAGCGCCTTGAAAATAGGCGTTAGACTGAAATAAAGCAATTAACAAAGTATAAGGCAAAAGAATGCTACAAGAAAGAAAAGATAGGTTTAGAAAAGAAGAGACATACCGAAGCCAGAGACTGAGCTCCCATGAGCTTTATCCTCTCAAGTTCAGGGGTGGCCACCACGTCAGTAAAATCCTTGGGAGTCACGCCATGGTGGGACCAATCCCAAGCATGCTTCGTGGATCCAACCACGGCATCCCCTCGGCGGAATCCTCAGAGAGGCTGGAAGGCGCCTGTAGCAGCAGCACCAGGAACAGCAGCAGTGATAGGAGCGTTGTGGCCCTCAGCTCCCTCAGTTGAAGCCTCCCCCATAGGGTCCTTGTATTTTCTCAAGAAGTTAGGCTCCGTGGCCTTCCCTCGGGTGTCCAGGCCTGCAAGGCGAGCTTTTTTCATCCTAGCAGTCTCTTCAACGGGATGAACATTGTCCTCGTTGATCTCCTTAGCAGCTGCAAAACAAGGCAAAAAACAAAATAAGTGGTGTTAATAATGCATGAAATGAAATAAAGTTGAGAAGGGAAGAAAAATACCCTGTTGAGAAACAGAGGATAGTCCCACGTGAATGAAGGAGAACTCCTCTAAGAGAGTCCAGCTGGTAGTAGTGCCGTCGTCCTGAGTAAGCCCATTATAAATAATAGTTTCCTCAGGAGTTAAGTGAATGGATTTGAGGCTACCATCACTGACCTTCCCGAAGGAAGATCGGAAGAGTGTGCCCCAGTCACCATTCTCCCAACGTAACCAAACGAAACTATTCCTCCAATTTTGGTTGTTATCGGGAATGGAGGCGCTGTTAAAGATATGTTTACTTTTGGGCCTTTGCTTAACATAGACCCAACCACAAATACTGGAAGAGCTATTATAGCACTGAAATACCTTCCTAAAAATAGCTACAGAAAGGGAAAAACCTTCCCTAAGGCAGCAGACCATAAAACAAAAAATGTTCCTCCAAGCGTTTGGAGGAAGCTGACACGGGTTGATTTATAAATCAGCTAAAAGATGAGGAATAAAAGGATGGAAAGGAAACCTAAGCCCAGCATTAAGGGCATCTGTATAAATAAAGAGAGTATCGGGTTTCCAGTGGCAAGTACGGTCACCACCAGAGACTGGAACAAATCTAAGAGGAGGAAGGACATTATAACGTGCATTTAGTTTATCGAAATCAATGTTGTGCCAAGTATTACAATGATTAAAAGAATCGAGATGTGCAGTAGAGGGATATTCATCCCCCCTAGTGTTAATCATATCGATTAAAGACATATACGAAGAACGGATCTCGATATCCTTACCTCATTTTGAAGTCGAGGCTATCTTGGCCGCCCTCTCGGAATTCTTGTCAGCCATTAGTAAGCTGGAAAAAGCCTGAAGGAGAGGTTGAAAAAATAAGGGAGGAGATTTGAGAGAGGAGAAGGTTAGAAAGCTTGAGAAAGGATGGGGAGAAGTTGTAGGATGAGTAGAGAGGCGAAATGAGAGGTGTGGAGGAATCACACTCTCATCCCACCTTTATATAGCCAAGGAAAGGGGATAATGGCCTTAAAAAGCCCATTTAGGCCCAAAAATTAGAAGGTTCTGGAATTATCCAGAAAATTCCAGTAAAAATCAAAAGAAAAAACTTGAGTTTTTTGAAGATTCTAGAAGAATCTAGAAAAACCCTAGAAGAATTTGAAATTTGGGCTTAGAAAGTAAAAGCCCAGCTCAGAAAAAGGGCCCAATTTTTGGAAAAAGCAAGCCCAGTTAAGGGCCCAAGTGTTTAAAAAGCCTAGCCTGATTCGATAATAAAGACCAGGGCCCATTACCAAAGCCCAAAAACAAAAAGCCCTGTTTGAGGCCCACATGGTTTTTAAGAAAAAGGGGTAGAAGGCCCAGAACTAAGGGCCCAAATGAAAGGCCTGTGAAAAATAGGCCCAATAAGAAAATAAGCCCAGTTAAAATGGGCCCAAGTTTAGCCCAGAATTAAGGGCCTAAATCCAAGCATATACAAAAAATATATGTATATATTCTTGACCCTGTCGACCAGAAAACACGAAGAAATCCTGGTCGAATGGTCTGAGGTCGAATTTCCCTCGACCAGGGCTGAAAAAAGAAGCTAATTCGGTCAAGAAAGGAATTCTGACCAAAATTCTTGGTCGAAAATGATTGTTCTTCGACCAAAATGCCAGAATAATGTTTGACCTTGTTTCTTGACCCTGTCGACCAGGAAACAAGATAAAATCCTGGTCGAACGAGCCCTGCCCGAATTTTCATCGGCCTGGGCAACAAAAGATGGTTAATTCGGTCAAAAACAGGAATCCTGGCCGAAAGGGAAGAAAATTCTAGTTGAAAAAAAATCCTGCTCGAAATACAAAAAAAAAATATAGGAAAAAATCCTGGCCGAATTTCGCCAGGATTCTTGCTCGAATACATCCTCCTCGAAAAGCCTTCGACCAGGGCTGAATGAAGGTTAATTCGACCAGGATCCTGGTCGAATAGGATTCCTAGTCGAAATCTGTATAAAAAAAAAGAGAAAAGAAAGAAAAAAAAAGGGAAAAAGAAAGAAAAATTCCTGAAAAATTACAGAAATTGAGGAAATTCCTTAAAATATTTTTGAAATATTTTCAGAAATAAGGAATAAATCCAGAAAATGAGTATAAATCCCAGAAATAAAGGGAAAAATCCAGAAAAATGAGGATAAATCCCAGAAATTAAGGAAAAAATCCAGAAATTAAGGATAAATCCCAGAAATTAAGAGAAAAATCCAGAAAATGAGGATAAATCCCAGAAATTAAGGGAAAATCCAGAAAAATAAGGATAAATCCCAGAAATTAAGGGAAAAATCTAGAAAATTAGGAAAAAATTCCTGGAAATTAAGATAATTCCTGAATAAAAGGAAAAATCATTGTAAACTTGTAGGTCGCTCCACACTTTATGCAAAAAATGAAACCCTGTAAGGGAATGAATAGACTTAACTTCTGCGAAACCTAATCAATGTTTCCCAAAAGTTGGGGGGAAAATGATAGGGATAAATAAATCCTGATTGTATAATTAAATATTGCATTGATTGTACAAGGTGTGGGCTGCTAGGCCCAATAAGAAGATGTATGATATTCAGACCAGAAAGGTTACCACATTGATCAGGCCTGATGGACCAGATCAGGCCTGATGGAACAAAGAAGGCCCAAAACCTTGAATATTAATTAAATTCGTAATTAATTAATAAGGGAGAAAAACAACTATTAAGATAAGTCCTAGTGGGGACGTAAATCCTTGTAGATTGGCCTCCAAGGGACCTCATAGGATAAGGAATCAGCTTCCTACTTCCTAGGACTCCTAAGTCTATCCTAATTCAGAGACTTGTCCACCAAGTCTCCTATACCAAGTCCAATTCAAGGACTCCAACATCTATATAAGGGGCCTCACCCCACAAATCAGAACTACGTTTTTTGACTTGATCCTTGGCAATCAGCAAGGTACGTAGGCATCTTGTTAAGGCAGATTGAGTCATGAAACACAAGAGAAGTCAAATCGAGCCTTGAAGCTCACGTTCCTTAGTACTAAATACAACAATTATATATATTAGTTTTTAATCCATAACATTTAATTTTTTATTTACACTACTGTTAACAAAGTAATAATAAGTTATATATGTGTGTATTAGCATGTAAATTATCGTATGTTACATTTCTAAGTAAATTATGATGGTTTTAATTATTTATATGTTAAATATCTAATTTATGTACATGTATAATTATTATTAACATCTAATGAGGCAAGTGATTACTTAAATAACATGCATTTATAAATATTCAAAAAATAAAATTATGTAATAAATAAATTGTTATAATTTATATATGGTATTCACATATAACTGACAAATAATCCATATATATTTTTTTACGCAACCGAGTATCAATCATGGTTGTAGCATAAAATTAAATTATATATTTTTAAGACTTATTACTGATTTTAATGATTTTTTCAAGAATTCGAAGGAAAAATTGTAATTATATCGTTATTTAAACCGTTTTTAAGTTTCTTTCATTACGACTCTAATATTTCTTCATGTAATAATTTGATAACATTGTATATTATTCCCTAAAATTAAATATTTTTCAATTCGATAAAATTTTATAAATATCAGTTGAACTGATTAATTCCTTCAAATTATTGAACAATATATATTTTTCTTTAAATAATATAAAATGAATTGAATCAAATGCTACAATATAGTATAGATATAACTTTTATTTGAATAATTCAAAATATAAAAATAATTCAAAATATTTATACAATATTATCTTGATCAATGAATATTCCTTATTAGAAAGAATTCTTTATAAAAAGCTAGCTTTTTTAAAGTGAAAAATGAAAAATAAATCGATTTACTATATCATCGTAGTTTTAACAAACCTCGTTAGATCTCATTTCAAATTTCGAATATTTTTAAAATCGGGACAAATTCCAAAAACAATAATATGCTACGTGTGAAGTTAGTACTTTTAATACAAATAATAAATTGACTTTATCCTATAAAAACCTCAAACACTTAAATTTATATTAACATGAGATATTAACAAATTTCACATTATTGGTAAGATATTATCGTCGAACTTGTAATTTAAATTTACTAACCGTAGAATGTGACTATGTTTTCGGTCGGGTCACGTAGTCAAATTTCGAGTATTTTTTGAATAATGGGCCAAGTTCTGATTTCAAATTCGAAATAAACTAAAATGTATTGACTCGTTATAATTCTAACTTATCTAAATATGTAATACCAATATAGATTACTTATATATAAGCGTATCTATTTTCAATATTTTTTTAAAATTATATATGTACATTTTAATTACTTTTTATAATAAAAAATAAGTTAAAAATATATAATATATATTTTGAAACTAAAAATTTATTAATAAATAAGATAATAATCCATTTATATACTATGCCTAATTTTATATCTGGAATTCAATTTTTTAAAATTAACTGTACAAATATTCAATTAACTATCTTTTTTTACGGAATTCAATTAACTATTTTTAAAGTTAAAATAAAATATTCATTTAGCACACTTAAATATTATATGAATGATAAAAATCACATGTGACTATATGGTGTAGTGGTATGAGTTTGTATAGGTGAATGAATTATCTCGAATTCGATTCTCATAAACCACATATTTTATATAAATATTAAAAATATGGGTAGTTTAGTCTTTTCAATGAGACCATCATATTCTCCTATTATATGTATAAGAGATTTAATATGCAATAACTTAGTAATGTTGATTTAATTTTTTGTTAAATTATCCATCAATAGTGTTGCCACTAAAATTTTGATGTAAAATATTAGTTATGTCTTTTTGAATAACAGATACATAATAATATTGAGTTTGTGTATATAATTTAAAAAGAAAAATTACAATAATCGTTTAATTTTATTTATTATATATTTTAATAAAAAATTAAATAAATTTTTATAATCATTCTTTAATATTAATATTTTAATTTCGGTCAGTGTTTGGCACGGATTATCTACTAGTAATAGTAATAATAATGTCCAAAGTTGTGGTATTAAGTAGTATATAGATAACCATTGATTAATCGTCCAGCTAAAGTAGTAGATTTTTATTTATTAGTCAAACATACAAAGAAGATCCCATTCAGTGGACAGAACTTCTAGAAAGTCAGTTTCTTCAGATTTTACATGTAAATTTACAAACAAATGGTCTCCACATCCCCTCATAAAATCATGACTTCTACGGGATCATCTGGGAAATTATAACAGAGATGACAGCTTGTATCTAAGGGTGTCATCGTAGTACTTTTGTAATAAGCTTGACTTACAGTTACAGGTACGATAAATATTCATGGGAAGAGAGAAGGTGATTGTCATGTTCACATTCACCTTTGCTTCTAGATAAAGCAAAATTAATGGACCAAATAGTAGTAAGATGAGAGCAAAAGTCCTCACACATCTATTGGTGCACCAAAGTTATATTCATCTTAAGCTGCTGTGCATTCCTTCAAAGCTGGAACGATGATTAGAGTCGTAGCAAAATTCATCTACCAATGCTTCTAGGCTTCTAGCTACGGTCTTCAGAGGGCACTACTACTCTTTTCTCACAGAAAAGACTGGTTTTGTATTGTTACTTGTCAGCTGATTAATAGCACACTTATTTAAAGAATTTTATGTGTTCTGCATACTATAATATCAAAAAGATAAAGTATTCACAGAATCGTCTCAAAACCAAGATGACTGCACCTTGTATGTCCCAAAAAGGACACTAGATCTTTACTGGACCAAATTGCTTAAATTTACAGTTAACAGATGACAGGTCCTTCTCGATGTCCTTTTTCAGAATCGGACATCGAGAAGGAAGAAGAAGATATATTTCGATAAACAACGTATTAAACTTGCTTAGCTTTGCTTTTCTACGGCGACAGAAGAGGAGGATAGCCAACAGGAGCAATATGATACCTCCTCCTACACCACTTGCTTGCTGCAGAGAGATAGTTTAAAAACAGATAAAGCCACAGGTTTACCATATTTATATATGTGATTGGAGATGTAACGATTTTTATTAGATAAGTGATGAAAATGCCTAAGAAAGGACATCTTACCTATGCCAATAATCACTCCCGAACTCTTTTTGCTTCCTGTTAATATTGTGAGCTAAATCAGCATACATATATAAAATTACAGTTTGTAATAAATATTATATGTCAAGCTTCAACATTTCGAACAATTTATTACCAAATCTTACTGAAGAAAATGCATAATTACCTACTGATGATGTTGTGACATGGCATTCATCATAACTAACAAAGATATATCTGAATAATAAATGACACGATTAAGCACAATCTAATTTAGTTTTAAAGCTGCAATAGTAAAGTTTGAGGATAGGTTTCCTTGAGCAAATAAATCTGAATTTAAACAAATCACAAGAAGATGTATGATTGTTAGCATTAAGGTTGCAGATCGAGCTTTGAACATGGATGACTGCAAATGAAAAATGCGAAGAAAAGATTTTCATTCATACAAGGGGAAAAACAGAGGAACACAAGAGACCTAGGAGTTAAGAGTATGTTTTGGGTTCATTGCTTGTAGACTTGTAGTGAAACAATACTAATGTATGGCGTAATTTCACCTTTTTTGAATTACGAAAAACAAGCAACATATAAATACCGCAATGCTTCTAAATAGGCCAGTTATAACACTGTTTATGTAATATCTCCAGTAATTGGAAGATACGGATATCGAGTTAACCGAAGAGCATGGAAGACTTGAAATCATCAATTTCATCATATCTCTGAAAATTTTGAGCTATATATATTCTGGTATAGTGGTCTGGCCTCGGCTCCCAAAAATAAGGGGCCCAAACATACTGGTAAAAAATTTATATTAAGAATTTTAGATATCAAAGCCCCTCAAGGCCGGCCCTGTATACATGTTAGATCTCAATATTGCTATAAACTGATATAGAGTGAACAAGTTAGGCACACCTGGCTGTGGAAAAAGACATGTGTCATTGCTCTCTGTATATGTTTCGATCCAACACAACCCACGAGCTTTCAAACAGTCTGAACAAGCTTTCTGGTATGTTGCTGTATTATAAAAAACCTCGAAGATACTGCCAAAAAGTTCTTGCGGCGATATTGTCTTCATTATGAACTTCTCAGGCAGAGTGCTATTAAATGGAAGTTTTGTGTAAGAACACGACTCAAGATATGTTAGAGCTTGCGGTGAAGGATTTCCCACGAAGAAATAAACTGGATCCTTATATTCTTCATTAGAACAAGGGAAATTAGCATAACTATGGGTTTTGGCTTCTTCACCACAATGGTAGTACAAATGAAGATCTTATTAACCTACATCCTACAACTACAAATAACTCTTGACGGAGGAATTTGGTAACAACAAATATCGAGGTTTCTCGCCGGAATCAAGATCTATGATGGTGGTTCTTTGTCGGAAAATCAAGCGGTATGTGGTGGTTTGTGTTTGTTTTAGGCTGAGATTGATCAGAGTAAGTGGTGGCTCCCTTATCAGCTCTCAACGTCTTACCCCTCTCAATGTGCCTACATACCCTTTATATAGGGATCAAGCCTGACGTAGTTCTTGTGGAAAAAAAAATCTAATGGGCTAAGACTTCTTATCCCTAGGCCCGGCCGCTAGATTTAGGAATGTCCAACTATGAGGCCCAACCGCGAAGGCCCAAGGCTCGTCCGTAATCATAGGACTTCACGGATAATGCATCTCCCTGCGCAAGGATAACACTCCGCTACAGCTATCTCCCTTGATTTACGAACGCAGGTATAGCCACAGTTCACCCCAAGTGCCAAACGCATCCCTGTCCCCCGAATGAGGATAACCCACTAAATAACAGGACAGGTGATCCCAAGCTCTTGGGTGTAAAGTGCAGGATAACTCCAAAGTTCTCCAACGAGGACACCCGTTGAATACAAGAACAGAGTTCCCAAAGCACACACCAATATTAACCCCGCATCCCCAACGAGGACACCCGTTGAATACAAGAGGAGGCCTTTAATCATCAGACATACCCCTGGAGGCCTTCAAGCTTTTCACGGATATCCCCCTCCTTGACCGTCTCAAGGAGGGAATTCTTCAAAGAGTACCTGCAACAAATACATTAGTAAAGATAGCCATCCATTCCTCCTTCCCATGCATACTTTTGTCTTGAGGTAACAATTGAGAGTTTATTGACCAAACACCGGACGCGTCCTCAGACATTGGGCGCGCCCTAACTTCCATCAAACCTGCATTGTTTCCTCAACAACCGCTTCTCACAACATGCCATAGTGACATGACGCGTCCTAAGTCGGACTGACGCGTCCTCCAGCTTCCATTGCCAAAAGACCACATTCGCCAAATACTTTCATCATGGTGGACGCGTCCACAACGCTTGGGCGCGTTCCACCCTAATAATGCACTCCCAAGCTTCCGTATTATCAGACCATCTTTCATAAAACATCTCCTCTAAATTGGTGCGTCCTCTGTGCCTGGACGCGTCCTCACCCTCTACAATGCAATACCGAGTTTGACCGTACTTGATCCGCATTTGACCCGAGTCAATCCAATGCCAAATTTTGGGTATAACAACTACCCCCAAATTCCATTTGCAGTTGAAAACAAAATTGGAATTTTACTTACAACCATAAGCAAAATTTGGATTACCCTATTACAATACATTATGACGCGTCCTAACACCTAGACGCGCCCAAGGTTTTTATTCACAACTACCCGTTGCGTGATAGCTGGTGCACACGTCATCCACCTACTTTTCTATAATTACCTTAGTCACATCACATTATTGTCACTTTCCTCTTTTCTCTCTCTCCAAAAACCGCCATTACCTCCGCTGCAAGAAGTTAAGTCCAAGAATCCGACGGTTCCACCGGCCATTACTCGATTTCTCTAGCTTAATCCAACCCCCAACTTACGAGGTACGTGAATTTTCTTTTATTTCTTCATTTGGTCGAGTAAATCGACTTTAATGAGCAAAAAACCGTTCATATTCCTCATACTTTCATGAACTGTTCTTCACTTTTGTCGTGTATGTATGTGTGTATGTATAAAAATCTCCATATTATGCTTTTTTGATTCATTAGTTACATGTTTTTAGGGTTTTATTATATTTTCCACAAATTGCTAATAGTCGGTTAGAATTCCCACGTATTTCGCTAATTTAGGACGCGTCATCCTCAAAGAGCGCGTCTCATATTTCTTCGTTTAAGAAATGTTTTTTAAGTTGTTTTAACCAAAGGTCATATAGAGGCATTGCCTTACGAGGACGCGTCACCGTAGTACGTCTCATGCGATAGATTCCTAGGACGCGTCCTCATATGTTTCCAAGATCTTCCCTTTTTTTTTTCTTTTTTTTACATGGACGCGTCCTCAAGTTTTTCTTCCTTCTTTTGCAGCTGGAGGACGCGTCTTCTTCGTCACCTTTCCATCCATTCAAAGTTCTCAACAAACGTCTTGGAATTTACTCCCCACACTTGATCTCTTTCAAACTCGAATTCCCTGAATTTCACAGGACGAGTTCCTTCCTTGAAGCAGAAAGACGCGTCTTTGAATCTCTTAAATCAAATATTTCTATAATGTCTGATTCCAGTTCCGATTCTATGGATCACGTCCCCATAAGCTCTAGAATGAAAAAGAAAGGATTCAAACGAAAAAGAACTCCAATTCTCAATGATAGGGCTGCTATCGAAGATTGGACGGATGATGAGATTGTACCCACAACCAGCCAACAGCCCCTACGCATGATTGTTTCAGATGAGGACGCGTCCCCTACTCAGGACGCGTCAGCTTCTCAGGACGCGGCTCCTTCACAGGACGTGGCTCCTTCTCAGGACGCGTCCCCTCTCAGCGTAAGTGAATTCGAAAAGAGGATTCCTGACCCTGAAAAGTATCCCGTGTCTCCTCAAAAATCTGATCCGCCCCTCGAACACTGGGAATCCTCAGATGTTGAAGTGGATTGTGACTAGACAAAACTCCATACCATTGCGAAGGAAAAAGGAAAACAAGCTAGCCTGCGTAGCTCTTGACTCCACTGCAACCGACCTGGAAATCCAGTGGCACATGAAATACTATGACATGGAGGGCATCTGGGCGCGTCCTCTCAGGATGATGAGGCCCCATATCTTTAATGTGGAAAACCTGAGAATTCCCAGGATGGTCCTAACCCCAAAACTTATCTCCTTAGGTGTGGGTGCGCCCTTGCACCCATACATCAAAAATATTTTGAAGTGGTATGAAGTTGCCCCGGTTCAAGTATCTCCAAACTCATACAAACTAGCATGGGCTTTGTACATCATGTACCACAATCTTGGACTGGGCGCGCCCTCTATGAAGGAATTCAGTTTCTTCTACAGCATCAGAAAATCCATCCCAGGCTATCATTTCTTTGTAGTCAACAAGTGGTTGAACAACAAAGGATTCAATAAGGCAAAATCAGCCACGAGAGGGATTGGAAGGAACCTATCTTCTTCATCTATGATGTTAAGAGAGCCCGGGTTCACTTCAACTTAGAACCAAGTAAGTGATTTCCAAAACACGTTCTCATAGGCTTGACACGTCCTCTTATTCTGGACGCGTCCTCTTTTTTCAATATTTTCGTTTCCCTTAACAAGTCCTCATTTTTTTCATCTTTAGACAAAAGAGTTCAAAAGGAATTAACAGGAAAAAGAAAAAAGAGAGTAGAGAGAGTACTCCAGTATGCTGAGAAACACTTCAACCTCAAGGACATGATCACTGAAGACAACCTCAAACTAGTGGGCGCGTTGTTCGCCCGGGTTGGTTCTATCTGCAAATTCCGCGAGTTTCACAACGGGAAGCCTGACTTATAGCCTCAGAAAAGGCTAGGGGCCTCAGTGCCGCAGAAGTGATTAAGATTGATACTAGTAAGCAATTTGATTTAGAACAAGGTAATTACATGTGAGAGAGGACGCGTCATGTATGTTTGGACGCGTCCAAAGCTACAGATTTAGCTTCTCATTTTAAAAATACCATTTCACCAAACTTCTTAGGACGTGTCATATGTTTGTCCTTCCTCTTGAACGCATAACTTAATTTGATTCATGGACATTCCCTATACCCTTGTTTTTGGGTTTGGACGCGTCTTAGTTTATGACACGTCTTGTTTTAACATTTGGAACTTGTGTCATTTTCCCGTTGCTTATACTTTTCCCATAATTCACGTTATAGTCAATGTGTCCTTAGGTAGGGCGCGTCATATCTTTAGGACACGTCAACCTTGCTTTATTTGACACATACAAGCATTTCTCATGTCTCTATATAAATTTTCCTTGACATATCTTCATGCTTTTACATGTTTTTATATTCATTCTAATTGACATTTAAACATGCATTGACCATCTTTGATTTACGCTTTCGGCGCGTCCTACTATAAGGACGCGTCTTCCTTATTCGACTAACATTTTTCCATATTTATGTCACATATATGGCTTCTCTCCCAAAAGGGTTTGCTATTGGAGCTTCCAAGAAGCTGAGAGCCTGGAAACAGGCCCCTGCGAAGCCTGATCCAAAGGTTAAGACCCCTACTCCTGCTGTGACTCCTTCCCCTCCACCAAAGATCATTGACACTACAGTGTTGGACATCCCGGAGAAGGAGGACGCGCCCTCAAAGCGTCAAAAGACACTACCAGATGATCAATCCTTTGTTCTCTGATATCTGGGCGCGTCCTCAGCTGGCTACTTCACTGAAGATGAAGTTCGAGGCTGGACATTCAGGACCGAGGAACAAACAGAAGAAGCCATGGCGAGGGTTGCAGCCGAGCTTCATTTGCACGCCAGACAAAGTGCCAACATGGCTGCTAGACTCAGGGCGCGTCTTGCCGTTACTGACACTGCTAAAAGCCAGGCTGAAGACAAAATCAAATCATTGGAAAAGTACATCAACTTGCTTGGCCAAGAGAAAGATGTCGAGATCAAGTGCCTGCAGGAGGACATGGTGCATCTTGAGGGGGAGAAAGCCGTGTTGGAAGGTAATGTCTCCTTTATGGAGAAAGCGATAGAGAGTGTTATCACACTAAATTCCACCATGCAGCTGGAGCTTGACACTCTAAATGATGACAGGTTGCATGGATGGAAAGAGGAGAAGAAGCTAATCTATCAGAACGGTTTCACAGCTGGGTTCGGGGAATGGTGCTCTAGGTTTATTGCAAATGACCCAGAGTATTCTTTTTCCAAGTTTGATGAAGACCCATAGAAATGGGTAAGAGATTTTAGAATCAGAGCTACGGATTCCATCAAAAGCGAGAGGGTTTTTCTAGGCTTGGAGGAAGGTGACGCGTCCCCAGCGCCTTCTCCACTTATCGTTCAGCCTTCTCCTCCAAACAACCAAGACAAGCCTCAGGACGCGCCTCGTTCCTAGGACGCGTCCTATGTCTATTTTCTTCATTTTGTCTGAACTACTTTAAGGGTGCGGGCCCCTTCAAGCCTTGCAACTTGTAATGATTACCTTTAAACTCCTTTTGCTTTCATTTTTTATGATATTTCTCCTTAATTACTTTTATGCATATCGTTTTACTTTCTCAATCTTGCTTTGTCATAGTTATGGGCGCGTCTTATAATGAGGACGCGTCACCATTGGAATCTTGTTGTTATTCCCTCTACTATCATATGTTAAGTAATTGTTCTTAATGGGCGCGTCCTCTTTAATTGGGCGTGTCCTTGAATCGTCTGGATAGCATATTCTTAACGAGCATGAGGCACAAAGCATGTGGGGTGCGTCCTAATATCTTGACGCGTCTACCCTTTATTTTAAAGATATATTGAATCCCGCAGACTGGACGCGTCCTTATTAAAGACGTGTCTCCCTTTTTAGTTATGAAATGTCAAAATCAAAGAAACATAAAACTGAAGGAGCATCAACCAAGATAACCTGAGTGCGTCCTTGGAAATAGTACGCATCTTAGTTCCATTTTACTTGAGTTTTGTTATTCCTTTTGACAGTTACTGCACCAATTAACATCTGTATAGAACTACTACTCAGGGCGCGTCCTATGGTCAGGACGCGTCATACAACCAAGCAAGCAAATAGCCTTTGGAAAATTTCAAAGTTTTTATTAATAATGCGCTCTAGTGTCAAAAGTGCACTAGTCCCACAGCTACTATGCTTGTGGGGAATTTATTCGAAAAATGATCCTTCAACTAGTTCTAAGGTAAGTAGTACATGCACTACCCCCCCCCCCAGGCGAGGAGAAATTTATTTAATTCTAGTCTATAATCTGGGAATAACCCTAAGTATATAATAAAAGAAATACGTAAGGGGCCAAAGCCGCGCCTTACTGATAATACTTTCAGAGATGTTCCGCGTTCCAGGCTCGCGGAACCAGCTCTCCTTCCATATCCTCAATGTGATAAGTCCCTTTCCACAAGATTGCTTTTATCTTGTATGGTCCTTCCCAATTAGCTCTAAACACTCCATGTTGGGGATTCTTCGTGTTTGGCATCACCTTCCTAAGCACCAAATCCCCTACCTTTAGCAGTTGTCCTTTCACCTTCTTGTTATAATACCTGGCGGCACATTGTTGATACGCCGCAAGCCTCAGCTGAGAATTTTTCCTTATTTCTTCCAAGAGATCCAAATGTAACCTTTGATTAACCTCTGCATCTTCTTCCATGTAACGATCTCTGCGAAGCGATCCTGAACCAACTTCCACGGGAACCATAGCTTCATAGCCGTAAGTCAGCATAAATGAAGTTTCTCCCGTAGTAGATCGTGGAGTAGTGTTGTAGGACCACATTACTTTTGGGACTTCTTCCGGCTAATTCCCTTTACGATCTTCCAATTTGGCCTTGAGGGTATGTTTTATTATTTTATTCAAGGCCTCTGTCTGCCCATTGCTTTGAGGATGATAGACCGCCGCAAATTCCTTCTTTATTTTCAGATCCTCACATAGTTGTCATAATTCTTTGCTGTCGAACTGCTTTCCGTTGTCCGACATAAGCTTGTAAGGGATTCCAAACCTGCACACGATGGAGTTGAAAACAAAGTCTCTGATTTTCTTTGCGGTGATAGTTGCCGATGGCATTGCTTCTGCCCATTTAGTAAAGTAATCAACCGCGACTACCGCATACTTGACATCCCCTTTAGCCTGGGGAGCTCGCCAATAAGATCTATTCCCCACATGGAAAATGGCCACAGGCTTGCCATAGATGTCAAGAGCGTCGCCGGTACAGATGAGTAGTTTACAAAGCGTTGGCAGCAATCGCATGCTCTGACGAAATTCACCGCATCTTCTTTCATCATAGACCAGTAATATCTTTGGCGCAAAACTTTCATTGCTAGTGAGTTACCCCCCGAGTGATTACCAAAAATTTCTTCATGCACCTCCCTTAAGATGTAATTTCCTTCTTCTTCATCAACACATCTGAGTAGCGGTTGATTAAAGCCTCTCTTATACAGAACTTTATCGTACACCACATACCTCGCAGCCTGGTAGCGGAGTCGACGAGCCTTGAACTTATCTTCGGGGAGTGTTCCCTTATGAATGTAGGCAAGAAGGGGCGTCATCCACGTTTCCTTGAGAGCCTCATCTACTTGCATCGCCTCTATCTCCGGGATACTAGGAATTTCCTGAATTTCTAAAGGTATGGATCCCAATAACACAGCCTCTTGTTGCGACCCCATTTTCGCTAAAGCATCCGCGCTGCTGTTCTTTTCCCGCGGTACACATTCCAACCTAACCTCTTTGAACTTTCTGATTAGGCGCTGCGCGCATCTCAAGTACAATTTCGTTCGTGGGCCTCGCGCTTGGAACCCCCCATTCACCTGATTCACCACCAGCTCCGAGTCACTCCTCACAATTAGGTTTCGTACCCCATTTCCAAAGCGATCTTTAAGCCATAAATCAATGCTTCATACTCCGCATCATTATTTGTTGCATAAAATTTGAAGTGAATTGCGTTCATCAGATGATGGCCTTTTGGAGACACGAGTACTATGCCTGCACCTGCTCCTCCATTATTAACTACCCCATCTACATGTAAGATCCACCAGGGATATGGGAACTCTTCTAACGATTCTTCATTACGTGGGGGCTGGAGCACTACCAAAGCCTTATCATCAATAGCATAATCAAATTCCAACAAAAAATTGGCTAAGGCTTGTCCTTTAATTACTGCACGGGGCATCTATTCTAAGTCAAACTGTCCCAACTCTACATCCCATTTCAACATCCTCCCTAATGATTCTGGTTTATGAAGGACTTGTCGTAGTGGATACGTTGTGCGAACTTCGATTCTATGGGCCTGGAAGTACGGTCGTAACTTCCTTGATGCAAGGATCAAGGCATAAACCAGTTTCTCCATGATTGTGTAGTGAGTCTCAGCATCGTGTAATCGTTTGCTCACATAATACACTGTTGACTGTTGCCCATCTTCCTCCCTTACTAGAACAACGCTGATTGAATACTCCGACACTGCAAGGTACAATATTAGAGATTCTCCATCTAACGGTTTTGACAACATGGGAGGGTTTCCCAGTTGCTCCTTGATCTTTCTGAAAGCCTCTTCACATTCCGGTGTCCACACGAATTCTTTCCCTGCCAACTTAATTGCCTTAAAGAATTCCTTGCATCTGTCAGACGATTTGGAAACAAATCGATTCAGCGCGGCGATCCTTCTAGTTAAGCTCTGCACCTGTTTTATATTGGTGGGTGATTTCATATCCAACAATGCCTTGATCTTTGCGGGGTTAGCTTCAATTCCTCTATGGTTGACAATGAATCCAAGAAACTTTCCCGACTCCACGCCGAACACACACTTTTGTGGATTCAACTCCATGCGAAACCTCCTTAGAATGTTAAACATTTCCATAAGTGCTTGATATGGTCATTCGCCTCCTTGGATTTTACCAACATATCATCCACATACACCTCCATGGTTCTCCCAATCTGGTTTTTGAACATCATATTCACCAACCACTGATAGGTTGTGCCAGCGTTAATCAATCCAAATGACATCCCTATATAGCAGTACAACCCCTTGTCGATGATAAAGGATGTATGCTCTTGATCAGGACCATACATGGGAATCTGATTGTAACCAGAGTATGCGTCCATGAAACTTAGCAAGGCATGCCCTGCCGTCGCGTCAACCAACTGATCAATTCATGGGAGCCGGAAGCTATCTTTTGGACAGGCCTTATTAATATCTGTGAAATCTACACACGTCCTCCACTTTCCGTTCGGTTTCTTTACGAGCACCGGATTTGCAAGCCATTCGGGGTAGTAAGATTCTTTAATCAACCCCACTTCCAACAATCGGTCAACCTCTTCTTTTAACGCTATCGCTCTTTCCCCGCTCACTGGACGACACTTCTGTCGCATGCCTGTGCAATTAGGGAGAATGTTTAAATGATGACACATTACTCCGGGGTCAATTTCCACAATGTCCGAATGACTCCATACGAAGTCATCGAGATTTTTAAACAGAAAATGAGTAAGTTTTTTCCTCATTTCATCACTTAGCTGGGATCCCACTTTCAAAACCTTGCTTGGGTCGCTCTTGTCGACCGGAACAGATATTGTGTCTTTGGCTGGCCCCGTCTTCTCGGCGGGCATAGGGATCCTGGGATCCAGATCAAAATCAAAGTCTCGGGGGTCCTCGACGCCCATTCTTGCATCTGAGGGTGCGTCCCCATGTGTGGGAGCATCTCCTCAGGACAAGGCATGTTCTTGTGCAACGTGAGTGCAGAGGGCGCATCCTCATTTTGAGGAGCATCAACCTCAATTCCATTTTTACTCTTCAAGGGCGCGTCCTCTTTTTGAGGAGCATCCACTTAGAGGCTACTTTCGAGACTTTGTAAAATCTCACTTCTTCCTTCCAACTTTTCTCCGTTAACCTCCTTTTGCATGATCTCTTCGATATGGCTTACCACAACCTCTTTCACGTTACGGATCCTCTAAACATTCCCCAACGTCAAAACATGGATCTCGGTGGAATGGGTTTCTTCCTCCTCTGAGCCTTCCACAAAATAGATGGCATGAACCTCTCCACTTGGTTTTGTATGAATGTCCTCTGCACCTTCAAATGGAAGACCCTTTTCCTCGTATCTTCTCCTGCGGAATTCCTTAACAGCCTTGTGATAGCAGTCGCGTGACTCGTATTGCGACCCTCTTAGACTGCCTACTCCGTTAGGTGTTGGGAACTTTATCATCAAGTGATGTATCGAGGTTATCACCCTGAACGCCCGTAGCCAAGGTCTGCCTACCAGCACGTTGTGCGCAGAGTCTTGATCCAGCACTTTGAAATCTATCATTTGAGTGACAGATAGAGCTCCTTCCCCAAGTGTGACGGGAAGCCTAACCAAACCCATAACTCTCACTGCTTCTCCAGTAAAGCCATATACGTGTGCATCTTCAAAATACATGTCGCTATCCGAAAAACCCAATTTTTTGTACGTGCTGTAATACAGGATATTCGCAGAGCTCCCGTTGTCCAAAAAGACCCGATGCACGTTCATTGCCCCAATAAGCATAGTTATTACCAGTGCATCATTGTGGGGATGATGTACCCATCTTGACTCTCTCTCCCTGAACATAATATCAGCTGATTCCCCTTTGAATATTTTTGGAGGTCTATCTTCCAAACTTTGAATGTTGTTAAGTGGCGGGTGTCGTGATTCTCTTGTATTTCTTTCCAACGCCCGATTACTATCACCGACAAAGGGGTGTCCTCCAAAAATTGCCCTGATACTACCAGCTCTTTGGAACTTAACCTCCACTGTCTTTTCAGCGTCCTCTTCCCGCGGGGGTTGCCTTTCATCTTTCCCTTTGTCATCATTCCCTCTGCGTCACTTTACCTTGTCAATCCATTCTCCCAGGTATCCCGCCTTAATCAATTCTTCAATTTCATCTTTCAGGTGACGACATTCACGGGTGTCGTGGCTGGTAGACTCATGGTAATCACAATACTTCTTCTTATCTCTACTATGCCATGAAGTCAAACGGTCTGGTTTCTTGAAGATTCCTCTATCCTTATTTACCTCGAAGATATGATCAATTGATGCTGCCAGTGGGGTGTAGTTGCTTACTCTCCTTTCATAGTTCGATGGCGGGATCCATTCTCTCTGCGTGTCCACGGTGTTCATCCTATTAGGGGTTCGGGCATTCCGCCGATAATCCGGACTCACGGATCTATCTCTTCTTTTGGCTCGCCCCTTGGAGTTGGGGATGTTATCATTCTTTTTTGTTTCTGCAAGCAACTGCTCAATCGCTTTAAACGATTCCGCCTGCGTAAGTACATCAGCTAATGACACAGGGTCCTTCCCTTGCAGGTGCTTCCAGAAATCTGTTCCCACACGCAGACCAGCTATAAGAAGTATTTTTAGTGTTTCATCAGTTACGCCCCTCACCAAAGTGGATTCTGCATTGAACCTTTTAAAGTATGAGGTCAAGCTTTCTCCTTCCTTCTGGTTCACATTGGCCAGTGTGGTGACCGGTGGCGTATACTTCACTGCAGCTTAGAACCGAGTTAGAAATAGAGTTTTCATATGTTCCCAAGATTTGATCACACCTGGACCAAGTTTCTGGAACCACTGCTGAGTGTCTTCTCTAAAGGTGGTTGCCAGGAGATGGCATCGAGCCGAATCAGGTACTTGATATACATCCATCTCAATGTTAAAACGCCCCAGAAATTCCACCGGGTCGGAATTCCCGTGAAAATGCAAGTCATTGATTGTATTCCTGTATCCTGCGGGCAACTGCGCTTCCCTCACAATAGCAGCAAAAGGAGAATGAGCTTGTGCAGTCGCCGTTACTCTTTCTCCTTGAAGATGGTTGAGCAACCTCTTAAGATCATTCACATTAAACGTCCCTACTCCAGGAATGGTTTGAATATTAGGTTGTTTGGGGTGCTCCGCGGCTTGTTGTTGTTCCCCTTGATTACCCCCGGGTGTAGCGGTGGATCTCGCCGCCTCTCGCCCTGAGCTGCGGCTGTGGTATGTTACCATCTTGATCTTGAACATTATCCCGCATGCGGGGTTCCTCCTGGCCGCAACGCGGTACTTCCTCATTATTCTGCAACCTTTCTTGAATTCGCATGCCATCCTGGTCATGAGGACGCATCCTGGAACCATTGCCCGTAGCACTGTGGGAAGCTACAGGAACAACGACATGAGCTTCTTCAGTGGAGAGCACTCCATCTCTCCTACCATTGTAGGGTGCCCTTCCATATTTGTATCACATTCTTCCTCGCCCGTTCCTTTGATAGCCTCGGTAGTAATTCCCGAACCTTCCTCGCGGAGGGGCACGCTCGTGCTCGCGGTGCCGCACCCTATCATCCCTTTGATATATAGGAGGCACACGCGTTGTGTCACGGGGCCTCGCTTCTCCAACGTTTCCTTCCTTTTGCCATTCTACCAGCAACATTCTCAAATCGTCATCCTCCAACCTTATGCCAAGCCTTCTTTTTAAGGTTGAAAAATCTCTTCCTTCCCCATCTTGATTCTGAGTATTTTCCGCATGACGACGCTCGTCCATCGTATGCCCAGACCTATGGGGGTGTGGCACGACCTGATTGACAAGACGAGGCATTTCTCTACCGTCAGTGTCCTCATCAACAAGCTCCACAATAGGTTCTACATCATCAGAATATTCCAAGCGCCGTGGAGTGATCCGCGGGTTTTCCCCGCTGGCCTGAGTATCTCCTTCGACTACGGGCGCCTTCCCCACGGCGTGGCCGCGACGGGGAAGACGACGACCCCTCCTCGTCCTGCGACGCTCCACCGTATTCAACCTTGAATGAAAACTATTAAGAGTATCCCCCATGCGGTACAACTGCTCCAAGATATCAGCATTGCTGATGAGAACTGGAGGTGTTCCTCCCACATCCGGAGCTCTCGGTGGATCTGCCATGTTTCTGGGCACGTAGGGTTTATGACGAGTGTAGCCTCCCTCGCCTTCTCCTTCAGATCTGCTGTCATTTCCATCATAAGAACTTCCATCATGATTGTAAGACATCTTTTCCTCCCAAGATTACGATCTTAATCAGCAGCCCCTCCTTCTAGCGCCAATTTGTTGACGGAGGAATCTTGTAACAACAAAGATTCAGGTTTCTCGCCGGAATCAAGATCTATGACGGTGGTTCTTTGTCAGAAAATCAAGCGGTGTGTGGTGGTTTGTCGTTGTTTTAGGCTGAGATTGATCAGAGTAAGTGGTGGCTCCCTTATCAGCTCTCAACTTCTTACCCCTCTCAATGTGCCTATGTACCCTTTATATAGGGATCAAGCCTGACATATTTCTTGTGGAACAAGAAATCTAATAGGCTTAGACTTCTTATCCCTAGGCCCGATAGAAGCCCATCCAGAGTCCGTCTTCCGGTAGCTTTAGAAATGTCCAACTATGAGGCCCAACCGCGAAGGCCCAAAGCTCATCCGTAATCATAGGACTTCACGGATAATGCATCTCCCTACACAAGGATAACACTCCGCTACAACTATCTCCCTTGATTTACGGACGCAGGTATAGCCACGGTTCACCCCAAATGCCAGACACATCCCTGTCCCCCGAATGAGGATAACCCAACAGATAACAAGACAGGTGATCCCAAGCTCTTGGGTGCAAAGTGCAGGATGACTCCAAAGTTCTCCAACGAGGACACCCGTTGAATACAAGAACAGAGTTCCCAAAGCACACACCAATATTAACCCCGCATCCCCAACGAGGACACCCGTTGAGTACAGGAGGAGGCCTTCAATCATCAGGCATACCCTTGGAGGCCTTCAAGATTTTCACGGACATCCCCTCCTTGACCGTTTCAAGGAGGGAATTCTTCAAAGAGTACCTGCAACAAATACGTTAGTAAAGATAACCATCCATTCCTCCTTCCGATGCATACTTTTATCTTGAGGTCACCATTGAGAGTTTATTGACCAAACACAGGACGCGTCCTCAGACATTGGGCGCGCCCTAATTTCCATCAAACCTGTATTGTTTACTCAACAACCGCTTCTTACAGCATGCCATAGTGATAGGACGCGTCCTAAGCTGGACTGACACGTCCTCCAGCTTCCCTTGCCAAAAGACCACATTCGCCAAATACTTTCATCATGGCGGACGCGTCCACAACGCTTGGGCGCGTTCCACCCTAATCATGCATTCCCAAGCTTCCTTATTATCAGACCATCTTTCATAAAACATCTCCTATAAATTGGACGCGTTCTCTATACCTGGACGCGTCCTCACCCTCTACAATGCAATACTGAGTTTGACCGTACTTGATCCGCATTTAGCCCGAGTCAATCCAATGCCAAATTTTGGGTATAACAATAATAAAACAACAGACTCATGCTCACTCACCTCATCAATCTGCCACCTCATTCCATAACTAACTTATTCTGTATATAGATAAATACTCTCGTATATGATTAGATATATATAGAAATATAATAGAGTTTAGCTTGGAGAGTAAGTTTGTACAATTTTATAATATTGCTTGAGTTCAATAATGAAGTTTCATTTCATCTTCTACATTACTTGATATTCTGGTATATCGTTAATCTTACATCAAATTACATGGTATCAGAGCTTCAAAACATTATGAAGATTCAGATATGAAGTTTTCATTCTTGTTTCCGCTGGTTCCGTTGATTTATCACATTTCTGGCTTCGTCAGTCTTCATCTTCTTCCTCGATCTGTAATCATCTGAAATTCAGGTATTTTCTGACCTGAAATTATTATTTTCATCATCACAATCTCTTAATTAATTCTTGTAAGTGATTGATTTAGAGATTACTTCTTAAATCAAATAGAGAATTTCTTGATTGAATCATTCATTCTAATTTATTACAATATTCTGTAACAAACTCGATATCCATGGCTGCTACTCAGAACACGAACTCAAAATGTTATTGATTCTTCTAGTGTCTATTATGTTCATCCTTCAAATGCTAATATAAATCAGTTAGTCTCTGTGAAATTTAATGGCAATGGATATTGTTAGGTAATGAATTACACACAGAGGGGGGGGGTGAATGTGTTTTAGTATTTTTAAGCTTTTCTTGAACTATTTTGGTTGTGAACAAAGTAAATCAAATCTTGTAGTGAAATGTGTTAATGCACAAATTAAACATGCAATAATAAAGAACACAGATCTTTCAAAACTCACTTAATTTTATATTAAAATTAAGATGTTCTGTTACAAAATTTCTAGGCTCTTTATTGATAAAAAGCTTAGCTTCTTTCATGAGAGAATACAAGAGTTTCTGATCTAATTGTTACTTTTAACAAAGGACCAGTGTTAACTATATATCTCAGTTAACTACTGGTTTACACAGTGTATAATAAGACATGCTATTAACTTTAGTAAACTGTCACTAATCATTCCATTTTAGGAAAAGTATATCTTCCATTTCTGGCTTAGCAAATCTTTTCACACTGTGTTAACTTTGATCTTCCTTTGTCAGTAAATCTTTACCATTGATCTTGCACACTCTTCAAGCTGCTTTTTGTAGACTTGTCAATCCAGCTGGTTGGATTGTTTGTTGATTGTAAATCTTGGATATCGAACGGGTCTGTAATTTTGCAGTTTGAGATTTAACCTCGAGATCTCCAGTTTGGTCTATAGAGAACTTGACATCTCGATAAGTATATTGGCTTATCGAGATCTCTAGTACTCCATAGTTAATTTGACTTGTAGAGGTCTCTGAGTTCTCTATAAGAGAATTTGGCTTGTTGAGATCTCTAGTCTTCATATCTTCACTTGACTTATCGATATCTCTGAGTTCTCTAGTGGCTTATTGACTTGTCGATAACTCAGAGTTCTCCAGTCAAATTTGACTTGTCGATAACTTAGAGTTCTCTAGTGAATTTTGGCTTATCGATATCTCTGAGTTCTCTAGTGGAATTTGACTTATCGATAACTCATAGTTCTTTAATGAATGTTGACTTGTCGATAAATCTGAGTTCTCTAGTGAAGAATTGACTTGTCGATATCTCCAATCTTCATGTCTTCAATTTGGCTTGTCGATATCTCTGAGTTCTCTAGTAGCTTTCTTGAGTTCTCTATAAGTCATTCTGGAGTTCTCGAATGACTTTTCTATAACACTAAACTGTCACTTGTAGAGATCTTGACTTAGAATATTTTTCTCAAAACAGATTTATTCAACTCCAAGCTTCTTCATGATTCTTCTGAGGCATGATCTTCTTGATATTCTTCCATATAGAATTCTTAGGCTTGACACTGTTTACAGAAAAATACTCCAGTATTCTCCTTTGACATTTTTACAGACTTTAAATGTTACAAGTACATAATGCAAACTAAGATTACAATACAACTTACTTAGGGTTGTCAATTTGACTTAGTCTTGTTATTGTCCAGGCATGTCTTGTATAACAACCTCCCCCAATTTGTGAGAAGATTGCTTAACATAAATTCATGTCTATTAACAAGACTAACCCCAAGCTATGATGGAAAATAAAGTAGTTACATGAAAATTGACACAATTACAACTTTTATACATTAGAAGATTTACAAAGTTAAAGTAGTTACAAGCATCAGATAAAGACTGTTTTTGCTTCTATTTCTTCTATAAGAACATCCTTTAACTAAAAAAGAATTTTAAGTTCTTCTACAATAGATGTCCCACTTAGAGCTTCTACTAGTTTGATCCTGTCTGCTTTTGGATAACCACGATTTAGTAAATCAATTATAAATCTTGAGAATTTTCCAGCTTTGATGTTCAGAAACTTTCCATCTTTTGAAATTCTACTCATTCGTTTAGCTTTGAGCTCTTTTGATCTTTTCATGAACATTTTAATCTCTTCATCTTATTTTCTTTTTCTTTCCTCATACTCAGCCTCATTTCTTTTTCTTCTTTCTTCCCTTTCAATCAACCACTCGGCCAAAACCCATGCTCTTGTAGCAGTATCCTTGTCTTTTAGCAAGCTTATCACTCTCTTGATTTCTGTGGGAGAGAGAGAACCCATCAAAGTACAGCCAAGGAAAGTGAAGGACCCATCTGTATAATAAATTCTGACTTTTTTTAATGATATAACCCATACTCTAACTATTTCTTCAGCTAATTTTTGAAAATAATCTTCATCTGAGATGCACCAATTTAAGGTTAGAAAGTCATTTTGCTTGAAACAATTCTAGAGAGCCCTTTCAGTGACTTCTACTTTTTCTGTAGGCTTGATTTTTCTAGGTTTCTTCCCAACAGATTTGAAATTGATTTTGAGTGAAGGCTTGTCTATAGGTAAAGTAGTAATTTTCTTGAGACAGGTTTGGTTTGAGGTGATTGGTGTTTTAAAAAAGGTGTTTGCAGTTTGTTTGTACAGAAACTTGGGCTTTGAGGTTTAAGGTGGTTTGATGTTTGAGATAGTTGATCTTGAAGGTTGAGTTGAGGTTTGAGCTAGTTGTGTTTGGATTTTTAGGGTTTGGTGTGGTTCTGAGCCATCATTATTCTTTTTACTTCTCCTCTCACTTCCTCTCTTCTTCTCATCATTCTTCTTTTCTCCACCTTTGCTTCCAGCTGCCTTACTGGATTGACTTGGATTTGAGCCAGAAGATTTTTGATCATCTTTCTTCTGCTCATCATCATCCAAATTATCCTTGCTGATTTGAGTTTTAGGCAAGTTGGATTCAGGATTTCTCAGATATCGTTTCAACAGCTTGATCATCTCCTCATCTTCAAAAGTCTAATTCTTCTTTGATTCTAATTCAGTCTCCAGAATCATGATAAGCTTCTTTTTGGCCATGACACACTATTTAGGGATTTGGAAGTGTTAAAATTGTTTGGTGGTAGGACAGATGTATGATAATCCCTTGCTAGGATATAGATAAGCTTTTGGAAAAGCAGCCACTTGTGCATTATTCAATTCATGTAGCAAGAGAGTATCTTCATGAATCACCACTCTAACTTTGCTTATTAGAATGTCTAACTCAGATGCCCTCCTAGAGATAAGATAATTGAGGGACACCTGCATACACTTATCAACCCCAAAGTCATTTATATTGACCACTATCCTCTTCTTCTGAAAGTTGTCTTTTGTTACCAAGATCACCCTTAGTGAGTTTATTGTCCTGTCCAAGGCTTTCTTGTAAGTGAAGAAATTGTCAATGAGAGAAGCCCTGAGTGCCTTAAACAATTCATCAAATTCCCTTCTTAGACTGGGTCCTTCAGCAGCCCTAATAAGCCTCTCCATATCAATATCTACTTCTTGACTTAAGCTCTTTTCATCATCTTGGACATGTTGAGTAGATGATCTTGATTTTGCTAGCCTAGCCTCTATCTCCCCCTTAGTCTTGTTGGCAGGCATGAGAAGGGGAGTAGGAATTTCAGGACTTATCTGTTCAGGAAGTGATGGTAGAGGGATGTTGAGTTTTCCCATGATGGCTTCCAAAGCAACAGACTTTTGCATTTGAAAGTGCTTGTAAGAGTCCATCAGGGTCTTTATGTCTGTTTGTTGACTTTTGACTGGAGAAGTCAAAGCCTGAACCTGAGTGTGGAGAGATGCATTAGAGGTTTTCAGAGAAGCTACTTGAGTCTTGAGGTCTTGAATGTCTTGTGAAGAGGAGCTTGCAGTAGAGATAACAGTAGATGGTCCAAATGTAGCTTGCACAACTTCTTGAATTTCATCCACGACTAGAGGTGAAGGAGTGTATCTTGCATTATGCATTTGATCCAACTTCCACCTTGTGTCATTGGATTTAGTGATGTGATCTTGAACTACCTTGTGCAAGGCTACAAAGGATTCTTTGAGCTGATTTACACTCTTATCAATCCCATTGAGATCATACCTTGACATTTGTTGTGAGAAGATCTTGAATTAGTTTTTGATCTCAGTTTGAGAGGGGATGATTTGGTCCATCTTTTCCCTGACCATATTCATGACTTTGTCTTGATGTCCATTCAATGTGATTTGAAGTGCTTTTCCAAAGTTATGGAAATCCTTGATTTGAGCCTTGTAGACTTAATTGATGGCATCATACACCTCTTGTGGAGTTAGGGATCTGGCATTGCTTCCCAGAATTGTAATATATTCCTCCCTGAATTTTTCTAACACAACATCCATCTCAATTGTGAGTTCCTTGTCCAACCAAGCATCACATTTAGCATCCTGATCAGCTCCATCAACAATTTTTGCTTGATTATCTTCAACATCAGCCTGGTAGGAAAGCATGATAGCTTGGTAGTCCTGATTTGACATGTTGGATATGAGTAGCTGTTATGAGATTTAAGCAAGGCCTCCAAGTTGATCAACCCTAAGATCTTCAATTGTTGAAGGTTGATTTTCAGTATCTTGGAGCCATTGGGAGATGAGGTGTGATTGAGATATAGAAGGTTGTGAATTAGAACTACCTGTGACTAAAGTCACAGTTTTACTCACAGATTGCTCTGTGGTTTTGACCAGTTGTTGTTCCTCACACAAAGTGGGAACCTCCAATTGAATTGGAGGGGATTTGACTGGGTTACTATCATGTGCACCAGTCTCAAACCCTTGTGTGTCTTGCACCACACTATCACCTGAATGTGTTATACTTGCCTCCCCCATGACAGGATCATTGGCAATTATACGCCTAGCATCAACTGCTAATGCAATTTCTGCTAGGGTTTTGAGGGGAGTTGTTCCTATATGAGGAACCTCGAATTGAATTGGAGAGGATTTAGATAGCTCTCCCTCAGAAGTACTACCCTCAAACCTTACAGTCTGTGAAGATTGATTTTCACATGATGGTGCATTTGTAACATCCATGGGGTCTTCAGTAAAAACTGATGAATCCCCCATATTTTTGATGGTGTCATCAAGGTCTACCCCGACTAGTAGCCTCTCACCATCTGAATGTAGTGTTTGGGTGGTGAACAAGGTTTCTTGAACCAAGTCACTTGATTTAGCTTGAACTTGAGAATTGGATTCAAGTGTTGTAGGTAGAGAAGAAATTTGAGAGATAGAGATTGTTGCTCAGATGTGAGTGTTGGCAGTTCCCCCTGAATGGATGAGGGAGCTTCAAAAGATGTTCCCTCATTATGTGTTCCATCTTTATTTCTCCTACCATACACTTGAATTGCTTCAGGTGCAGGCTGTGCAGACTCTATACAAGGTGCATTGGTGTGAATGCTCTTTTCAATAGACACACCCTGTTGAGAGGATGTACCTAGAGTCTGTTTAGTCCCCAATTTTACAACTACATCCTGTTGGGAGGATACAGAGGTGGCTTGAGTGGTCAGCTCAGATTTCTTACTCTTCTTTGATCTTTTGACCAAGGGTGACTCAGCTTCAGTTTAATTCTCACCACTCTCAATTATAACTATTAAGGTTACCTCGTTTCTCTTCCTTTTACTCACCTCATCCTTTTGAGAAGATGAGGTGGTTGGTTTCCTAGCTACTAATGGTTTTGAAGGAACAAGCTCAACATGGGTAGGTTCCTGTGGGTGTGCCTGTGTTTGTGCTTCCACAGGCTCAGGAACCATTGTTGCACTAAGTTGACTTACACTAGTATTCATGTCTGGCATAGAATAAGGGTAAGTCTTAAATCTTTCAATCATGAAAGGTGTTAACTTAAGACTTACTGGAACCTTATTCTTAGTAAGAAGTGATCCACATAGAATTTTAGATACTTGCTTACAGTTGCCAATTAATGACCTGTTTACTCCTTCTAGCATATTTATGTCATTAACTTTATAGTTTAAAGCTAACATAATAAATCTAGGTAGAAAAAATTCCTTAACTCTTGATTCCAATGACATGGTTAGCCTAGTGTTCAATTCCTCCAGTATGTAGTGTCCTACATTAATCTGTTTGTTGGTGGCCATTGAGTAAACCAGCTCCTGGACAACACTGGATATGTTGTCAAACCCTGACTTCCTACAGGTGAATGCCCTTATCACAGAGTCAAACAGAAATGACCATTCCCTCCTTAGATGTTTCTTGTTCATGCTGGCCAGGTTGATCTTCTCAGAATAATTAATGAAGTCCATGAATTCATACAGCTCATCCTGAGTTGGAGTCTCCACCAGTTTATCAGTAGGAATGCCCAAAGCCTTATTGACATCATCCTCAAGAATCTCTACCTGTTGTCCCTTGATTGTGCAGTGTATCACAATGGTTGCAGCTTGATTCTCATGCAAAAACTATCCTTGTTGTAGATGTGTTCCAGAAATCCTCTAACACATCCAAATACAACACATGATTAGCAGTAAGAGCACCTACAAAGTAGGTCTCAGAAAGGAACTTTACAAAGCACTGGAAAATCTCAGGTGCTTGGGTTGCATCCAGAAATGCAAGGAAGTTAGTCTCCTTGGGGATGAAGGGTACAATATTGTTGCCTGCCATTGATATGAGTATGAAGTTTAGTGGGTAAAAGAAATTATTGAGGAAGAAGTGAAAACGAGAGAGAAATAGGTTTTGGATTGAAAAGTGAGGTCACTTGAGATCTCGAATGTTGTAAGTATGTATATGTATCGAGATGTCTGGGTATTTATAGTAAAAGCAAATGACTTGTCGAGAACTCAAAAATAGACGTTTGGAATTAGTCTATCGAGAAGTCATTTAAAATTACTCTTATAGAGAACTAAAAATTGACTTATCGAAATGTCAAATAAATACCCAGTTTGTCCAGAAATGGACTGAATTAATTCAAACTTTTATTTGAATAAATCAAAATAAAATCAAAATAAATTTGCCAAAAGTATTTTACCAAAATAATTTATCAGATTAAATTATTTCAGTTTTAACTTATTGATAAGTCTAAAAATACCTCTTGTAGAGAACTCTGTAAGTTAATACTTGTAGAGAACTCTACAATGACTTATCGATAAGTCATACTTAAGCTTATCGAGAAGTCAGTAAATTGACTTATCGAGAACTCATTCGAGAAATCTTAAAATGACTTGTCGATATGTCAATTAGACTTATCGAGAACCTAGTTCTCTATAAACTTTTAAACAATTTGAGTATGCCTTGTGTTAATTTTACATATTAAGGATGTAAATTAACAATTTAGCAGTTTACTTAGAATTTTGAAAAATTCCAAGTTAAATATTTGTTTTTGAAAAATAAATATGCAGTGAAATATTTATAATTTATATTTCAATTAATTTTTAATTAAATTAAATTAATTTTGATTTATTAGAAATTAATCTACTGCAACACATTAGCTGAGTTCTTGCCTTAGGATGAAGAATTAAGCATTCCAATTTCACCTACAAGTCTAGTGAAAGTTGCTTCATCCAAATGTTTAGTAAAAATGTCAGCTAATTATTTTTCTGTTGGAACAAAAATGAGCTTAATGGTACCATTTGTAGCATGTTCTCTAATAAAATGGTACCTTACATCAATGTGCTTTGTTTTAGAATGATTAACTGGATTAACTATTATAGATATAACACTAGTATTGTCACACATGATAGGAATTTTGTGTAACACTAGCCCATAATCCATTAGCTGATTTCTAATCCAAAGCACTTGTGCACAACAACTTCCTGCAGCTATATATTCAGCTTCTGATGTAGAAGTTGATACAGATTGTTGTTTCTTGCTATACCAGGATTCAAGTCTTTGTCCAAGAAACTGACAACTTCCACTAGTACTCTTTTGATCAACCCTACATCCAGCAAAATCTGCATCTGTGTAGCCAATAGCTTCAAAACCAGTTTCCTTAGGATACCATAATCCCAAGTTTGGAGTCCCCTTCAAGTATGTGAAAATCCTCTTTACAGCCATCAAATGTGATTCTTTTAAATTGGCTTGAAATCTTGCACATAGACATGTTGCAAACATGATGTCTAGTCTACTTGCAGTTAAGTAAAGCAATGATCCAATTATCCCTCTATAGCTTGAAATATCTACACTTTTGCCCTTTCTATCTTCATCCAACTTTGTTACAGTAGTCATAGGTGTAGATGCAGGTGAACAATCAATCATGCAAAACTTTTTCAATAAATCCTTGATATATTTAGTTTGGCTTATGAAGATCCCATCACTTCTTTGACTAACTTGAAGTCCAAGAAAGTAACTCAGTTCCTCCGTCATGCTCATTTCATATTCACTCTGCATAATCCTGGAGAATCTTTGGCACAACTTCTCATTTGTAGAACCAAAGATGATATCATCCACATAGATCTGAACTAGGATCATATCTTCACCATATTTCTTGTAGAAGAGAGTCTTTTTTATAGTACCTCTAGTAAAACCATGTTTAAGTAGGAATTCTGACAATGTATCATATTAAGCTCTAGGTACCTACTTTAGTCCATATAGAGCCTTGAGTAACTTGTACACAAAATTTGGAAATTCTGGATCTTCAAAGCCAGGTGGTTGTTGCACATAAACCTCTTCTTCTAACTCACCATTTAGGAAGGCACTCTTGACATCCATTTGATACACTTTAAAATTTGAATGTGTAGCAAATGCTAGAAAGATCCTTATTGCTTCAAGTCTTGCAACTGGAGCAAAAGTTTCATCATAATCAATTCCTTCTTCTTGTGAGTAGCCTTTTGCAACCAACCTTGCTTTATTTCTGGTAACTATACCATTTTCATCCATCTTATTTCTGAACACCCATTTTGTTCCAACAATACTTTTGTTCTTTGGTGCATGAACTAACTTCCAAACTTTGTTCCTTTCAAACTGATTAAGCTCCTCTTGCATTGAAGATATCCAATCAGGATCCATTAAAGCTTCTTTAGTTTTTTTAGGCTCTACTTGAGATAAAAAAGCATGCATGTAGGCACTCATTGGCAGTTGCACTTCTATTTCTCACACCAGCAGTAGGATCACCAATAATTGCTTCTCTAGTGTGACTTCTATCCCACATCCTTGTATGAGTTTGTTGACTTGTGCCTTCATCATTCTCTTCATTATTGGTATAACTGCTAGATATTTCTCCTCTTTCTCCCCCTGAGTTTATGCTATCAAATTCAGGTAATTGGGATGAGCTTTCATTTTCATGATTTTCCTATTTACTAGTCTCTTCATTCAACATCTATTGTGTATTGACTTCATCATCACCATCAGAATCACTATCAATATCGAGGTTTTCAAATGCAAGGGCTTCAGCTTCATTTTCATCAAGGCATTCCAAACCTGGACATTTGCCATCATCAAAAGTCATATATGTGCTTTCCATAATCTTCTTTTGATCAATCACATAGACTTTGTAGGCAGTCCTCTCCAATGAATATCTCATAAAAAATTGCTTCAAAAACCTTTGAGTCAAATTTTCCCACATATTCAGAGTTATCTTTTAGAATGTAACACTTGCTTCCAAACACATGAAGATGCTTTACAGTAGGCTTTCTTTTAGACATGATTGAGTAAAGTAATTTTCCATGAGCTTTGTTAATGAGATATTTGTTTTGAGTATAGCATGCAGTGTTAACAGCTTCTTCCCAGAAACTTGTTGGCAGCTTGGTATCTGCAACATTATTCTAGCAGCTTCAACTAATATTATGTTCTTTCTTTCAACTACTCCATTTTATTGAAGTGTTCTAGCAACTGAGAATTTTTCAACGATGCCTTTGCTTTTGCAGAATTCACTCAATGTTGCATTTCTGAATTCTGTTCCATTATCACTTCTCAATCTCTTTACACAGTTGTAATCTTCAGCCTGTTTTTCTATCTTCCTGATGTGCTCAATTATGATGTGTGGAGTTTCATCTTTAGAGTGCATGAACTCTACCCAAGTGTATCTTGAGAAATCATCCACCATCACAAGTGCATATTTGTTTCTTGAAATAGATAAGACATTTACTGGCCCAAACATGTCCATGTGAATAAGATGCAATGGTGCACTTATAGAATTCACAGTTTTTGACTTGTGATTTGATCTTTTCATTTTTCCTTTCTGACAGGCTTCACAGACTTCAACTTGAGCAAACTCCAGTTTAGGCATGTCTCTAACCAACTCCTTTTTTACAAAGGTGTTGATTGCCTTGAAATTTAGGTGAGACAACTTTTTATGCCGAAGCTTGCTTTGTTCTTCTAATGCCTACGTGTAGAAGCAACAAATTTGTAAGGTCCCATAAGAAAGCTATTTTAAGCTAGAAGGGGGGGGGGTTGAATAGCTTAAATACCAATTTAAAAATTATTATGGCATTTTAAAATAATTTATCCCTTTTTAAAACTTTACCGAGTGGTTATGCAGTTTATATGTGCGGAAAATAAAGTGCAAGGAAAGAAAATACCACACGGTGATTTTATCCTGCTTCGCGATGGCGCAACCTCTAATAGATTCGCTCACCCCTACTCCAGTCCCCGAGCTCCTCTCCCGGACTCGGGATTTTCCCTTATAATAAACTCGCTCATTTAGTAGGCAGAGAAGCCTTTACACCCTTACAAGTATTTCTCTTGGTGCGTAACACAAGGGTCACCACCTCAAAATAAATGTATTACCTACACAACTTATCTTAGACAATAACTCCCCGCTATTTCTTCAAAGTTGTTGTAGAGCCTTTGTGTGAACTTGGCTTCCTTAGCTTTCATCGGTCTTGGATCTTAGTGATCCGATCTTGGGTATTTCCTCTTCTTCATGGTGCAAAGACTACTAACTCCCCATTAGTACATCTAGGACTTGGGTCTTAGAACGAGAATCACCTCACGTCACTTCAGCTCACTAAAAAACTAATAAGACAATCCACGAAACAAACCAAGTATAGAAAATATGGTTTGAACTAGTATGTTACTGTACTAGCCCACAAATAGTATAATATTTAAATAATAATATTAAAACTAAATAAGAATAATTGACTTAAGATAATAAATGGTAGTCCAAGTATTTTTATAATTACTCCTTTATAGATTTAAAATGAAGTTATGGAGTAATATGAGAAGTCTTTTATATAAAGCACTTATAGCTTATGACTTCTTTAGTATTCTTCTTCTTTCGATTACATATTTATAAATCGAAGAATACTTTAGTTACAATCTCGGAATTGTAACTTATCCTTTACGCTCGTAGGCTTAATGATTTTAGTATACTAATGTTTTGACACTTATGTGGTCAAAGTATACTTTTAACTTCAAGCACTTGTATAAATTTTATGATTCCTAGCCAAGATCCAAATAAGAGAAGTGCAAGTAATTGGCGTAAGATCGTGCTTTTGAAGTTTAGATGAATAATTATGAGTAGTTTATATATATCAAATAAGAACCCCACGGAACGCAAAAACATGTTAGAAGGGGCTTATACGATATGTCTCGAAAATTGTTTATATACACGATATGTGTTAGCCAAGATCCAATTAAAGAGCGTGAAATTAATTGACTAACTCGTTGATTTGATTCATCTTTAAATAACGGATGATTACGAAGTATTTATAGATCGAGTTATAATCCCATGGAACACTAAAGATGTTAGAAGGGATTAAACTATGCTTCGTAATATTTTATGTGCACGATATTTGTTAGCCAGGATCCAGTTAAGAGCGTGAAAATAATTGGCTAACTCGTGAACTTAATCTGTTTTGATATTTGACAAATTACGAAGAATTTATAGACCGAGTTATAATCCCCCGGAACACTAAAGTTGTTAGAAGGGATTAAACTTTGCTTCGTAATTATTTATGTGCACGAATATTTGTTAGCCAAGATCCAATTGAAGAGCGTGAAACTAATTGGCTAACTCGTGAACTTGTGTCAAATTTAAATCTCACTCTTGGAGATTAAGTACTTATCTTTATAGATCTTCTTGATGAAATGATTTTTTTAAGATCAAGTACTTATTCGAATTCCGAGTTCGAATCTTAGTTCTCTTTATCCTTGAGAACTTTCTTTATAAGAGTCTTGTATTAGAGCTTAAGATGAAGTAGAGAAATTAAGTACAAAGCTCAAATAAAAGGAACTCAAATAAGAAGCTAAAAGTTACCACTTGTGAAGAACGGTCGGAAAAGTTCGCCGGAGGTTCGGCCGGATTTTGGCACTTTGGTCGAACTTGGGCAGCCCTTCGGGAGGCCGGGAAGTGGTAGTGGATGAGCTCACTTGGTGGGATAAATCTTGGTGGGGTGAAGATAAGCTTGGGTTTCAAAAACCTTGTATATATGTAAGTATATAGAAGAGATAGATGGTTTTTGAGAAGAAGTGTGTGTATAGAATTTGAAAGAGATGAAAAGAAGCACTTCTTGAAAAAATCTCAGCAACTTTTTGGCTCTTTAGATTGGAGAAAATGGGTTGGGTGTGGGTTTATTTATAGGAGGAGTTGGGTGGATTGAATGGTGGAGATTTGAGGAAAATGGATGGTGGATGGTGTATGTCACATGGATTGATGACTTGGCTAGTAGCTTGTGTTTCTTTGACATAGCCATATAAGAAAAACAACTTTATGGGTTCAAAATCTCAGCTGAGATATTTGAATATATATATATATATATATATATATATATTTTTTCCTTTTCTTTTAATCATTGTTTAATCACTTATTAAGGATTAAACACCATTAATTATGACCACCTTGAAAACTCCTAAATAAATATCATAAAAATATGATATATAATTAAATAATATAAAATTATGTCATGCAAGTTTTGGTCAACCTTGGTCAATGGTAACTAGGTCAACTGTGGGACCAATTGCCTCGATTTTTGTGCCCGGACAAAAATTCTCTGAATGCTACGAAATTTTTACCATACTTAGAAAATACCATTTAAATGATCAATACCAAATTTCAAGTCATTCTAGCATGTGAAAGTATTTTATCGAAAAATAAAATTGTTCTGTCAGCCTTTCTTCCGAGTGAAAATATCATTGGTCTTGAAATAAAGGAGATAGTTCTTTTGACCAAAGTTTTGGCTTGTTAGATATATTTGAGATGTCATGTCTAATCTGATTTGTGTTTAGTTTTTAGAACTTAACAACAGGACTTATCAGGACTTACTGGAAATCGGAACGTACTGAAGTCAGAACTTAATATCTGAACTTAAGGCGTCAGAAAATATATATCAGGACTTAAGTGCGGGAAGACTTCAAATAAGGAATGCGGCTGATTTATAGGAGAAGATCTGGACTAAAAAAAAAGAAGGTATGCATGAAGAGTTAGAGGAATAGAAGACTTGTAGAAGATATCCGATTGATATATTTTAGGAGATAGAATTATATTTCATATCAATTAGAAAATATCTTGTAACTGTGTACTATATAAACACAGCTTAGGGTTTACACTATATGTGTTATCATTATCGAGAAGATTATACATTGTAACCTAGCAGCTCTTAGTGATATTGTTCATCACTGAGAGAGAACAACAGTTCTATTGTAACAGAGTTTATTTGAATATACTTGATCTTTGTTACATACTTATGTTGAAATCGATTTAATTTTATAAACACTATATTCAACCCCCTTCTATAGTGTTGTGTGACCTAACAAGTGGTATCAGAGCTTTTCTATTAACAAACATACATTAAAGATCCAAATAACAATAATTTCTGAAGAAACACAAACCTCAACTAAGCCCACCAAAACTCAAGAAACTCAGAACACTCAAACCCACAATCGATATGAGACAATTAGGGTTCCCATACTGAGACCATCTGAGTATCCCATATGGAAAGTGAAGATGGCTATGTTTCTGAAAGCTACAGATCCAGAGTAGCTTGATAGAATTAATGAAGTACCATATAAGCCTACTAAGCTCTTTGTTGCAGTTATTGATCAACCAGCAAATACCATACCAAAGGAGAGAGGTAAATACATACCTGAAGATATCTCATCTATTGCCAAGTAAGCAAGGGTAAGGCATTTACTGCATACTGCAATTGATAATGTCATGTCATACAGTAATTGGATGCAAGACTGCAAAGGAGATATGAGATGCTTTGGAGACAAGATGCCAGGGAACTGATGCAATCAAAAAGAACAGGAGGACTATACTCACTCAAGAGTATGAGCATTTGACTCAAAAGCTGATGAGTCATTAACTGATTTATATGACAGGTTTGTCAAACTCTTGAATGATCTGTCACTGGTGGACAAGGAATATGATTTTGAAGATTCAAATCTAAAATTCCTTTTAGCTCTTCCTGAAAATTGGGATTTGAAGTCTACTACAATAAGATACAACTATGACCTTACTGAAACTACTCTTGATGGAATTTATAATATGCTCAAGACTTATGAACTAGAGATGGATCAAAGGAGCAAGAGGCATGGAAGAAAGTCAAGGACAGTTGCTCTTAAAGCTGAGGAGGAGTCTCCTAAAGTTGTTATCTCAAAGAAGGGTAAATGAAAGGCTCTCATCATAAAGTCTGATTCATAGTCATCATATTCAGATGATGATGATTCAGAAACTGAAAGTTTATCTGAAGTTGATGTTGATGCAGAGATGATGTAACTGTGTGCTCTTATGGTGAAGGGTATCACAAAGATAGCCTACAAGAAATTCAGAAAGGGCAAGAAGTTTTCCAGGAAAGGTGGAAGTTCTGATAAGAAAGGGTTCAGAAAGTCTGAAGGCAAAGGAGAAAAGTCTGACAGAGGAGACAACTCAAATGTCAAATGCTAGAATTATAGTGAAAGAGGCCACATATCTCCTGACTGCAAGAAAGGAAAAAGTGATAAAGGCAAGGCACTTGTCACAAAGAAGAAAAGCTGGACAGACACTTCAGATTCTGAAGATGAGGTGAACTATGCCTTGATGGCAAATGTTGATAGCAGTACTGACACTGCTGAATTGAAGGTACCTCAAACAACCTTTGCTTTTCATACTGATGATATTACTGAGTTGAGATTATACCTTAAAACCATGTTCATTGGTTTTAGAGATCAGACTTTAACATGTGTAAGATTAACATCTGAAAGTCTTGCTCTTAAAAATAGAAATGACTATTTAGAAAAGGAGTTAGTTTTTCTTCATCATCAAACTAAGAAAGAAAGAGATGAGGCTTTGTATTTTAGAGATGAAGTGCTAAAATTAAATGAATCTCTAAAAACTGATTTAGAAAAGGAAAGAGAGATCATCAGAACTTGGACTAACTCTGGCAGAACAACTCAGAATTTACTAAGTAGTGGAAACTGGAAAGAGGGCTTAGGTTATGGAGATGATAAAAGTGAGAAAAGAACTGTTCAAATTGAGCCAATTATTGTTAAACAGACTGCTAAGCCAAAGGTAAATCCTGTTAAATTTGTAGCAAAAACTGTTATGTCTGATTCTGAAAAGATAAAAGATTCTAAGACAGAAGTAAAAGAAAAGTCAACTTCTGACAAATTGGAACAGGATAAACTAGCTGAAGTAAACATAGGCTTAATGACTAAGAAGCAGCTTAAGCATAAGCTGAAAGAGATTAGAAATGTGAACAAGGTAAAGGAAGCTAGGAAAAATAGGAATGGAAAGGAAAGTATGAATAAAAGCAATAATTATATTCCTGTTCCTAATGCTCCTATAAAGAAATATTACAACAGTGGAAACTCTAACCATATTGCTTCTTTTTGCAGGAAAAATAAAGATATAAACTCTTTACCTCCTAAATCAGGAGTTAAGAGTCAGTCTGTTAGGTTTAAACCATAAAATCCTTATTTTCATTGTGGTAGTTTATGGAATTCCATTTATACTTGTAAGGAATATTATAGTTTGTACTATGATTATTATCAAATAAAACCTTCTTTGAACAAAGTCAGTGTAATTCCTTCTAGTGTAAGTTCTGATGCAAAGTCTGATAAACAACATGTTAGCATAAACTCTGAAATTAAATCTACTGCAAATGCTAACAAACTTAAAAAGGCCAAAGGATCCAAGCAAGTCTGGGTCCTTAAAACTAACAAATAGTGGTCTTTGTGATTGCAGGGCAACGGGAAAAACATCCTAGTTCTTGACAGTGGATGTTCAGGACATATGACTGGAATAAAGCCCTGTTATCAGACTTTGTGGAGAAAGCTGGCCTAGGAGTTTCTTATGGAGATGGCAACATGGAAAAAACTTTAGGATATGACAATATCAATCTTGGGAATGTCATCATTGAATCAGTAGCTCTTGTCTTAGGACTGAAACACAATCTGCTAAGTGTGAGTCAAATCTGTGACAGAGGTTATCATGTGGATTTCTTTGAATAACATTGTGAAGTTGTAAGTAATTGTATAGGCAAAGTGGTTCTGAAAGGTTACATGCATGGTAACATATATGAAGCCAGACTTTCAACAAACTCTGATGGTTCTGCAATCTGTTTGTTGAGTAGAGCATCAATTGAAGAAAGCTGGAATTGACATAAGAGACTCTCTCATTTAAATTTCAACAACATAAATGAGCTAGTAAAGAAAGATCTTGTGAGAGGACTGCCAAAATCAGTATTTGCTCCCGATGGCCTTTGTGATTCATGTCAAAAGGCAAAAAAAAAAGAAAATCTTCATTCAAGAGCAAAACTGAATCCTCAATTCTTGAGCCTTATCACTTACTGCATGTTGATCTATTTGGTCCAGTCAATGTCATGTCAATTAAAAGGAAGAAATATGACATGGTTATAGTGGATGAGTTCAGAAGATACACTTGGGTGTATTTTTTGCACAAGAAGAATGAAACTGCATCTACTCTAACTGATCATGTCAGACAGCTGGATAGATTGGTCAAAGATTCTGTTAAAATCATGAGAAGTGATAATGACACCGAGTTCAAGAATTCAGTCATGGAAGAGTTCTGCAAAGAGCATGGAATAAAGCAGGAATTTTCTACACCTGAAACTCCACATCAAAATGGAGTTGTAGAAAGAAAGAACAGGACTCTCATTGAAGCTGCACGAACTATGCTTGATGAAGCAAAGCTACCAACCTACTTTTGGGCTGAAGCTGTGCAGACTGCTTGTTTTACACAGAATGCTACACTCATAAACAAGCATGGAAAAACACCATATGAGATGGTGAAGAAAAAGAAGCTAAATATGAAATACTTTCATGTATTTGGATGTAAGTGTTTTATTCTTAAGACTCATCCTGAACAGCTGTCAAAATTTGATCTAAAAGCTGATGAAGGAATTTTTGTTGGATATCCACTTTCCACAAAAGCCTTTAGAGTCTACAATTTAAGAACAAGGGTTGTCATGGGATCTATCAATGTATCTTTTGATGATAAGAAGATTACTGGACTTGAAGATTTCAATGATCATGATCAGCTGAGATTTGAAAAGAAGATTTAAGTTCTGATTCTGTAAATTCCGATGGCTTAAATTCTGATCCTGTAAATTCTGACGGGTTAAATTCTGATGTCATTGAAACTGTGGTAACTACTTCAAGGGAAAATGCACCTGTTCAGGGGGAGCAAGCTGAAAAGCCTACCAAAACTCAAGACTCTCAAGAAGCATCAGAACCTGTCACTGGCTCTTCAAATTCTGATTCATCAAGTTCTGATGAGCCAAATTCTGATAATTTTGGAAACTCTGATTCTTCAAATCCTGAAGGATCCAACTCAAATTCTGAAGTCTCAGAGAGCATAACTATAGGGGGAGCATCAGAAAATGTTGATGGAGACAACATGGATCATGGGGGAGGATCCAGTTCTAGAGAACAACTTCCATCTGCAAGGAAGTGGACTAAAGCACATACACCTGACTTATTAATTGGGTATCCTAAAGCAGGTGTCAGAACTAGAACTGCAACATCAAATGAATGTCTCTATCATTCCTTTCTATCTCAGATTGAACCAAAGAAAGTGGAAGAAGCTCTTCAAGATGCTGATTGGGTGCAAGCAATGCAGGAAGAATTAAATGAATTTGAAAGAAATAAAGTCTAGACGTTAGTGCCAATACCAAAGAACAGATCCATTGTTGGCACAAAATGGGTGTTCAGAAACAAAACTGACAATGATGGCATAATTACAAGAAACAAAGCAAGACTGGTTGCTAAAGGCTACTCTCAACATGAGGGTATTGATTATGATGAAACATTTGCACCAGTTGCTAGATTGGAAGCCATAAGAATCTTTTTGGCTTATGATGCTCACAAGAATTTTAAAGTCTTTCAAATGGATGTGAAAAGTGCTTTTCTCAATGGAGAATTGGAAGAAGAGGTATATGTTGAACAACCTCCGGGATTTGTAGATCCAAAATTTCCTAATCATGTCTACAGACTTGATAAAGCACTTTATGGCCTTAAGCAAGCTCCAAGAGCATGGTATGAGATTTTAGCTCAATTCCTTCTGGAAAGTGGATTTCGCAGAGGCACAATTGATAAAACACTATTCTACCTCAACCATGGAAAGGACTTACTTTTGATACAGATATATGTTGATGATATCATCTTTGGTTTTACAAATGACAAACTCTGTGAAAGCTTTGCAAAGATAATGCAGTCAAGATATCAAATGAGTATGATGGGAGAACTTAGCTATTTTCTGGGACTTCAATTCAAAAAAAATGAAGAAGGTACTTTCATAAATCAATCTAAGTATTCCAGAGATTTACTCAAGAAATTTGGAATGCAAGATTGTTCAACTGGATCCACTCCCATAGCCACTGTAACCAAGTTAGATAAATATACTGGAGCATCAGTAGATATTACTAACTACAGAGGTATGATTGGCTTTTTACTCTATTTAACTGTTAGTAGACCTGATATCATGTATGCTACCTGTCTATGTGCAAGATTTCAGGCTGATCCAAGAGAACCTCATCTAATAGCAGTGAAAAGAATTTTCAAGTACCTCAAGGGTACAGCTGATCTAGGATTGTGGTATCCTAGAGAATCAGATTTTAAGCTAATAGGTTACTCAGATGCAGATTTTGCAGGATGCAAAATAGACAGGAAAAGCACTAGTGGAAGTTGCCAATTTCTTGGAGGCGGATTGGTTTCTTGGTTTAGCAAGAAACAGAAATCAATTTCCACATCAACTGCAGAAGCAGAATTGTTAGTCCCTTAACAATATAGCAAGAATTACAAAAGGGGGGTTGAATGAAATTCTTGAACCTTTTTCTCGAAAATAAGAATGTTCAACTCGAATATAGATATAATGTTTTGATTAGCACAATGCGGAATAGAAACTTAATTGAATCAAAACACAAGTAATTAAAAACAAGAGTCTTTAAAAACTTTCTGGTGGATTTAAACAATTCCACCAGAGATATATATTATATATCGAGAGGACTATGTGTGCAAGAATGCTCACATCTACTTACAAATTGAACTACTGAAAATACAGGGAAATGCTAATAATTCTGCTTACAAAGATTTCTCTGTTTTGTGTACCTCGGCTCACTTTTTCTATTTGCTACATTCTTGGTTTATATATCACCAAGATTACAAAGTCACAAAGACTGAACAAATATAAAAACTATCAGTCTTAAGCTTTGCTGCTTTTCATCCTCTATTATCCGGTTAATGTGCTTCCACAGTAGATTTGTATACATCTCGACGGCTGTGCTCAGCTTTCACTATTCAACTGCTGTTTGAATTCTTTATTAGTTGAGTACATGATCATTCGGCGGGTTGTTGATCATCCGTCGGTTGCTTTGTAGGTTATCCGTCGGGTAACAATCAAGCATATGACTTCATTTCACTTATACAGAATTACAAGACATCATTTATGTACAATTAATCAACTTATTCTGCATATCTAGTTAAAGTCAACATGACTTATATGCTACTACAGATTCTATACAAAGGTGCATACATAACTGTGCTACAGACTTATTATTACATAAGCTACTCACTCGATGGATAACAAGTTAACATCCGTCGGGATTATAATGAGTTATCTGTCGGGACTGTAATTCTTATCCGTCGAGTGCTACATTATTTTACTAAGTAAAATCTACTTAGATGTTTTGTTTATGAAATCATCAAGTACACAACATATGCACAACAATCTCCCCTAATTTATGTCTACTGGAATTGTAGCCATAAATTAAGAGGTACTTGTTGATAACAAAACATCCTAAACATACAGCTTTAAAGATAAGTAGATAATACTGAAGGTGCTTCAAATAATCAAAGTGTACAAGGATTGGCTCACAATCATTCCAAGATGCTCCTTTAGCCTGAGCAGATTTTTCTAGTTCCTTGAAGGTCTGGATCTTCTTCCAAGCTTTCTGTTATTTTCCTCAATCTGATTTTGGAGTTGCCTGTGGAATTCCAGTTCATCAGATTCTGAGAGATCTAGCTTTTCTTGCATTTCCAAGAGAGTCTCATTGCTAGAGATACTCAATTGGTCTTCTAATCTGAAGAATCTTCTCACACCCTAGTCATCCATGAACTCCATCAGCCAGTAAGGCCTTAGATGCACTCTTCTCCCTGTGTATGGGATGATTAGAGTCTTTGGGAGTGCATCTTTAGCTCTAACACTCCTTAGTTCTTCAATCTTCTTCAATACTAGTCTTCTTGCAGTGACATTGAACCCAAAATTTTTCTTAAAGGATGAATAAACTTTAATCAACACAGCTTGGCTCTCTTAAAGAATCCTGTGAAGTGGCCACTGAATCTCCCTTCCTCCTTTGTACTTGAACACCAACCTTTCAGGTAGGTTCTTGTATGCATCAATTCCCCTTACTTCATCCAGTTCATCCAAATAAAGATTTAGATCTGAAAATTCTTTGATGTCACACAATTACAAGTAGTATCCCCTGTTGATTTTGAGTTGAGCTTTAACTACTGATTTGGATTTGAGAGGTGACAGCTTCACTTTCTTGACTACCCTTGACTTTGTCCTTTTTGGCTTGCTAAGGATTGGAAAGCTGAAGTCAGGAATTGGTATGTTATCCCACTCTATTGGCTCATCCTTTGGCACAATAGTTTCACCATGTATATTCCTGTAGGGATCCACCACCCTTATGTCTTCAAATACCACAGAGGGTTTTGATGCTTGAGTTGTAGCTGGTGTGGGTTCCTTAGGAAATTGATCTACCAATTCCTTGTCAACAATATCCAGTTTCCTTTTTGTTCTTCTAGCCAATTCTTTCTTCCTTGGGGATTTCTTCTGTTCTTCAATTTGCTTCTTTGATTCAGCAGCTTCAGATGGTTGAGAGGGAATTTGTTGAGATGAATTCACTGCCTGTAGCTTGGCCAAGATAGCAATATGCTCTTTCTTTTATTTAGAATTCTTTGAATCTAGAGTAGCTTGCTTCTTTTCCTGCTTTAATCTGGATTTTTCTTCTCTCTTTGCTTGAGCAAATTGTGGATGTCCAGCTACCACACAAATTTCCTTTCCATTTCTGAATATCTTAGCAATTCTCCTTTTTGAAGCTGAATCAGCTGGATCTTTATAGAAGACAATTGATCTTGATAGAAGCTTCTTCTCATCAGGCTTGGGTGTCTCATAAACAGTGTCCAAGGGGTTCTTCAAAGATGATTTTGGATAATTTGCCCTTGGTTTTAGAATTGTTTCAGCCTTTGGAGACTTGATGCAGGAAGATTGTCCTCTTTCCAGATAATTCATGCTCATCTCATTCACACTGATTGGCTTGACTTGAGAGTGATGGATGGCTGACTTAACTGGCTCCTTGACAAGTTCAAACTTTTTCTGTATCTCCTCATCAATCTTATTCCAGTTGATCAAACTCAACTTTCCTTTCTCAGCAACTTTCAAATTTGCTGCTGCTGCTTGAATTAGATCTATACCATCTGCAACTGGTGGCTTGGAGACAGTAATTGAAGGTACAATTACTTTGGTGATTTGAACTTGAAGTGTCTCCCCCTCACTTGGTCCTTTGTCCCCCTTACTTGATTCTCTCTCCCCCTTTTTGTTATCATCAAGTTGAGGAGTTAGGCCTTGTGCTTTAGCCAGTTGCATGAGAAGATTTGTCTGAGTCTGTTGATTTTGAAGAAGGATAGCCACTGAATTCTCAATAACCTGAACTCTGTCTTCCAGCTTGGCCAACTTCTTTTCAGAATCTGATTCTCTCCACAATCTTAGTAATAGATCTTGCATGGTACCATATGGCATTACTGAATCCAGCTTCTCAGAATTGTAGGTCTTCAAGTCAGCTATATCCCTTTTTAGTTCATCCACACTCAGATCCTGTCTTAACTGCTGGATCTTCATAAGATGTAGAGAGTCTAGATGAGCTTGAAGAATAGCCTTGGTACCAGCATCTGAAGTTTCCTGAAGGGCCTTTTGAATAGCCATCACTTGCTTAACCAAAGATACACCAAATTGTCCTGGTGTAGATTCCTTTGTCCATGCCCATTCAGGTAAATCTGAAACAGAACTTGGCCTTTATCTCCCCCTAAGTTCATGCTTCCATCCAAAGAAACAGAGTCATCATCATTAGAATTTACTTCAAATTCTTCAGATGGCTCACCAGCTAGAGAAGGCATCCTATTGACAGCAACTTTATCTCTTTGAAGAGATTCTGAGGTGTGTACTAAGTTCAAAGTCTGTTCTACCTCCACAATGCCCTGAGCAACCAACAATTAATAGGCTGACACAGGATGAGTAAAAGTGTCAGCATCCAAGGAAATATTATCAATTACAGCTTTGTAATGTTGCTGAAATTGTCTTTCCTTTTCAACATCATCCACAATCATTGACTCACTAGCAATGGCTGGATCTACCCTTATTTCTCCTGTACCTGCTTTTCTCTCAAAATCTCTCTTTTGTTGTATCAGGGTCTCACCCTGGCTCCCCACCCTCACACCCTCACCTTCACCTACTAAGGTGGGACTTCTCGCACTCACTTTTGCCAATTCTGAATAAATGGATTGCTGAGTTTCACTTTTTTCCTCTCCTTTTGCCTTGGAGCAACCCAGCCTCTCACTCAATACATGCTCCTCTCTCAGTCCTAAGAGTGACTGTACAACCACTAAATCTTCTGCACTTGAAATAATTGAAGTTTGAAGTTGTGCAGAGATACTTGACGGATAAGTGATATCCGTCGAGTGAGTGGTAATGCTATCCGACGGATAACTGCTGTTAAGCTTATCCGTTGGGATACAATCACTACTCGATGGATGAACAATATCCATCGAGAGAGTAGAAATGAATGAGGTGGGGAGAGAAACTATTGTTGACTCTGTGTTGATTGAAGATATTTGGGGCACATATGTCATAATAGAATCTGAAAGAATTGGCAAGTGAGCCAACAAATCATCTAAAAGATAAGATCACTTGCACTAGATTTTGGCTTTCCCAACAGAGTTAAAGAAGGGGAATCAGGAATTGAAGTGTTTATCATATCCACTTCCAGAGAGTTTGTTGGTGAGTATGGTGTTTCAGATGCTTCTATTATTAGAGATTTTGGCTGTGACTCCACATTTATTGGAGCCACATCACACTGAATTTGAGAAAGTGCAGGGACTGTGTCTTTAGCACCAGTTTGCACTGTGTGTGTGCCCTGTGCATCCCCAGTGGTTTTGGATTTCTTCTTTCTTGTGTAAGTTTGGGGTGAGCTTGTGTCCCTAACCCTTTTGGCCTGTGCTCTTGGCTGAGAGCTTTGTTCAATAACTACATCCTTTTGGGAGGATGCAGCTAGAAGTGAGCTTTTATCCTTTTTAAGCACTGCAGTTTGTTGGAAAACTGCAGTGTGGCTAGGCTGGGATTCACTCAACTCTCCAACCTTATTCTTGGGGTTTCTTTGATGTTCACCCCTTTCCTCACCTAACTTACCCTCCTTCACACTCCCCTCTTTGGCTTTGGTGGATTTTTCAACTGGTACCTTTTGAGAGATACCAGAAGGGGTTTTCTTTGATTTGGATTTAGAAATAACAGTAGTTTTGGTAGCTTTGGTAGGCAACTGTTTGGTCATTGCCACAGTTGCCATAGCTACTCCTGAACTCAAATAAATAGAGGAGGTTGGAATAGTTGTAGGGATGGATGAACTTACCTCACTTACCTGAGGTGTCTGCATTACAGGAAAATAGAACATTGGCACATCCATGTGATGGTTGGCTCTGTTCAAATCTGCAATGAGTCTTCTCTCTTGAACCCAACAAGCCAGTTCATTGTTTGGGTTCTCAAGCACAATTTCTTGACATAGATGGTTAGCCAATAACATGAAAAATCTAGCATAATACACATTCTTTCCTCTTTTAGCTAACTCACCTAGTTTAAAACCTAACTCAATCAAGACAAGGTCATTGAAATTGTAAAATTTATCTATAACTAGCATGTATAGCATGTTAAGCATGGAAATGTTCACAGAATCAAAATTACTGATTTTTCCAGAGAAAACCTTAGTAACTACATCACATATGAAACTCCACTCCTTCCTAAGACCCATTCTTCTAATATCACTTAGTTTAGAAGTAGGAAGTGTATAATGCATGGAATTGAGCATATTGATAAGATCAGTGTCAGTGTGTGGTGAAGTCACATTATTATCAGGAATTTTGAAACATGCTTTTATCACATCACTATTGATACATAATTCCTTACCTTTGATGGTTAGAGTGATGGTCTTGTCAGTAGAGTTGTAGATTGCAGTGGTCCACATCTCTTCAACAACTTCACAGAAAATTGTGGGTGATTCCAGCATGGCGTCATTTAACTTGCAGTTCTTCACAAAGTCCATCATCTTGTGATAGTCTTCTGATTGCTGAATACCCTTATTGACCAAAGTAGTGAAGTTGTTCTTCTCATAAATGAACCCAGTTTGAGACATAATCTTTACTACATGTGCCATTGTTAGAGAATGAAAGCTTGAAGAGAAAGAGAATATTTGCTTGAGAGAGAATGAAATAAAAGCAGTTGAATTTGAGAATGATAAACGAAAATAATTGGAGTGAAATAAGTTTTTATACTATCTCAAAATCAACGGATAAAAATAATAAAGAAGAGTAAATTAACCAATAGAAATTGCCTAAAATAGCCGTTTAAAAATAAACTGTAAAAATTCCACCCATTATCCGTCGTGTAATGCTTACAAACTGTAAGTATGCTCGATGGATAATGTTCAGGGAATTAACGGCTGTGATTTAGACAATTCGACGGATGAGGATAAACTGATATCCGTCGAGTCATAAAATATTCCAGAAAAGTAATTGACTTTTATTAGCGAGTAGTATATCGACGGATGACTAAACTCGATGGATAAGGGTCATCCGTCGAGATGCAAATTTTGACTTAGCCAAAATTTCATCCAAGACTTAAAAACCAGCTAAATTTCTGGCTACTTTTCAACTTGCAAAATAACTCAGATAAATTAAGAGTAATTAAGCATACCTAACTCACTTACCAACCTTGAAAAGGTAGATTCATCCAGTGGCTTGGTAAAGATATCTGCAAGTTGCTTCTCACTTGGAACAAAATGTAATTCCACAGTACCATTCATTACATGTTCCTTATAAAATGGTACTTGATGTCTATGTGCTTTGTCCTTGAATGTTGCACTGGATTTTCAGTGATAGCGATTGCACTTGTGTTATCACAGAAAATAGGAATCCTTTCAACTTGCAAACCATAGTCCAACAATTGATTTTTCATCCATAAAATCTGTGCACAATAATTGCCAGCAACAATATATTTAGCTTCAGCTGTAAAAGTAGAAACTGAATTTTGCTTTTTACTGAACCAGGACACAAGCTTGTTTCCTAGAAATTGACAGGTTCCTATTGTGCTCTTTCTGTCAATTCTACAACCTGCATAATCTGCATCTGAATAACCAGTTAGATCAAAACCAGAATCTCTAGGGTACCAAATGCCAAGTTTTGGTGTTCCCTTGAGATATCTGAAAATTCTCTTAATAGCTATCAAGTGAGATTCTCTAGGATCAGCCTGAAATCTAGCACACAAACATGTAGCAAACATTATATCTGGCCTACTAGCTGTTAAGTACAGAAGTGAGCCAACCATGCCTCTATAACTTGAAATATCCACAGACTTTTCAGTAGTGTTCAATTCAAGCTTAGTTGCAGTGGCCATGGGAGTTTTTGCAGATATGCAATCCATTAGATCAAACTTCTTTAAAAGATCAAAAATATATTTAGTTTGACTAATAAATATTCCATCACTAACTTGCTTAACTTGTAAACCAAGAAAGTAAGTCAGTTCTCCCATCATACTCATTTCATACTTACTTTGCATCAATTTGGCAAACTTTTTACAAAGTTTCTCATCTGTAGAGCCAAAAATAATATCATCTACATAAATTTGAACAAGTATGCTAGAGCCATTAACATTTCTGAAAAATAAAGTTTTATCTATAGTACCTCTTGTGAAGTGATTTTCCAAAAGGAACTTTGATAAAGTGTCATACCAGGCTCTAGGTGCTTGCTTCAGTCCATAAAGTGCTTTCAGTAGATAATAGACATATTCTGGAAAATTTGGATCTTCAAAACCAGGAGGTTGACTAACATACACTTCTTCCTCCAAATCTCCATTTAGAAAGGCACTTTTGACATCCATTTGATAGACCTTAAAATTGGCATGGGCTGCATAGGCTAAGAAGATTCTGATGGCTTCAAGTCTTGCAACGGGAGCAAAAGTTTCATCAAAGTCTATTCCTTCTTGCTGACAATAGCCCTTAGAAACCAATTTAGCTTTATTCCTGATTACTATGCCATTTTCATCCATCTTGTTTTTGAATACCCACTTGGTGTCTATTGGATTCTTTCCTTTAGGCTTGGGTACCAGCTTCCATACTTTATTCTTTTCAAATTGGTTTAGCTCCTCCTGCATAGCTAAAATCCAATCAGGATCTAACAAAGCTTCTTCTACCTTCTTTGGTTCTTCCTTTGACAGAAAGCTGCTGTATAGACATTCTTCCTGAGTTGCTCTTCTTGTTTGAACTCTAGAAGACACATCACCAATAATAAGCTCAAAGGGGTGATCTTTTGTCCATTTCCTTTGCTGGGGTAGATTAGCTCTAGATGAAGAGGCCTCATGATTGTCTTGATGTGTGATTGAGTTTTGATTGCTAGAAACCCCCCCTGAGTTTGTGGATCTTTGATTTGAGAAAGGAGAATTTTTTGTAGGTGACCTGTCTTGACTTCCTGCTCCTTTTGATAACCCGACGGATGGTGAATTTTGAGTACCAACGGATGAGCCAGGTTGTCTTCCGACGAATAACACAGATTACCTTCCGACGGATGAAGCATTATGTAACTCGACGGATGTTGAGTTTTGTGCTTCATTGGTGGTAGATTTCTCTGCATTATCCTTAGACACTGTTTCTTGATCACTCTCATCATCACTTTCATCACTAACCATCTCAACATTGTCGAATTTGAGGCTCTCATGGTAATCTCCATCTTCCAGTCCTTCAATCTTTTTATCATCAAACATAACATGTATGGATTCCACAACAATGTTGGTTCTTAGATTGTAGACTCTATATGCTTTACCAACAGCATATCCAACAAAAATTCCTTCATCTGCTTTAGCATCAAACTTCCCATTTTGATCAGTTTGATTTCTCAGAATATAGCATTTACAGCCAAAGACATGAAGAAAGTTTAGAGTTGGCTTCTTGTTCTTGAACAATTGATAGGGAGTCATGCATCTTGCTTGATTATTCAGAGAAATGTTATGAATGTAGCATGCAGTATTAACAGCTTCAGCCCAGAAATATGTTGGTAGTTTAGATTCTTCAAGCATTGTCCTTGCAGCTTCAAGAAGTGATCTATTCTTCCTTTCCACTACTCCATTCTGTTGTGTAGTCCTTGCTGCTGAAAACTCATGCAGAATCCCATTTTACTCACAAAATGCTCTCATGACAGAATTCTTGAACTCAGTTCCATTGTCACTCCTGATTCTTCTAACTTTGAAATCAGGATGATTGTTGACTTGCCTTATGTGATTGATGATGATTTCACTAGCCTCATCTTTAGACTTTAAGAAATATGTCCAAGAGAACTTTGAGAAATCATCTACAATTACTAGGCAAAATCTTTTCCTTGAGATTGACAATACATTGACTGGTTCAAACAGATCCATGTGAAGCAGTTGCAAAGGCTCTTCAATTGCTGAATCAAGTTTCTTCCTGAATGATGCTTTAATCTGCTTCCCTTTTTGGCAGGCATCACACAGTCCATCCTTTGTAAACTCCACTAGAGGAATGCCTCTTACTAGTTCTTTCTTTATCAGCTCATTCATGGTCTTGAAGTTTAAATGGGATAGCTTCTTGTGCCATAACCAACTTTCATCTTGACTTGCTTTACTGAGAAGACAAGTTATAGATTCTGCTTTAGTTAAGTTGAAGTCAGCTAGGTATACATTTCCTCTTCTCACACCAGCGAGAACCACTTTGTTGCTTTGACTATTAGTCACAACACAGGCTTCTTTGTTGAAGGTTACTGAATTGCCTTTGTCACAAAGCTGGCTAATACTCTACAAATTGTGTTTGAGACCATCCACTAAGGCAACCTCTTCAATGATGTCATTGTCCTTTGAAATCAAGCCATATCCCACAGTATAACCCTTGTTGTCATCTCCAAAAGTAATACTTGGGCCAGCTCTCTCCTTAAACTCTGTGAGCAGGGTAGAATCACCAGTCATGTGTCTTGAACAACCACTATCCAAGTACCAAAGATTCCTTCTGTTTCCCTGCACACATCAAAATCAAATCAAGTTGATTTTGTACCAAAGTTTCCTTGGGTCCTGCCTTGTTAGCTTTCTTCTTCTGTTTCTTAGGTCTTAGCTCATTTAACTTAGGAATTTCAGATTCTTCCTTAGTCATTTGGGTTGGACCTTTGAAACCATTTAATGCAACAAAATTATCATGCATATTATGGCTACCAGGAAATGGCATGCTTGGTGTACATATGTTATTCCAGTAGGGCATGCTAAATGGCATTTGAGGCATACTGTATGCAGCATAATATAGATAAGGTGCAAATGGCATATTAGCAAACTGTGCATTCATGTTCTGTGTAGGCATGGCATTAACAGGCATGGGAGGCATTGCATTCATGTGAGGAAATTGAGACTGAACAGACATGGGAGTAGGCATGGCAGATTTGTAATTAACAGACAAATGATTTACACTACCACACTTGACACAGATTTTTTTAGGAGCATATTTATCAGGTGTGTAGTTATTGTGTTTGTTAATCCCTACTTTACCATTCCTATTGTTTTTCCTTTTAGTCTCTATTTTTACCTCAATTTTCTCAAGTCTGTCACTTAACTGTTTTACAGTCATGTGACCAACATTAGCCTTTTTCCCTTTCTTCGCTTGACTTGACTCTCCTGAAACAAAGTTCTTGGAAACAGACCCATACTTCTCATTTAGCTTGATTATTTTGGCTTTGCTAATGGGCTTGCTCACAGCCGACGGATGAGGATTTTCATCTTTCGACGGATAACACTTTTTGTTATCCGACGGATAGTCCTCATCATCCGTCGAGTCTACATCTGTCAGCAAACCATCTACCAAAATAGATTCTAGTTTGTCTTTATTCTTTTTCCAGGCTTCATCACAAAAAGACTCAATTCCTTGAACTTTGGTGATTTGAGCATGGACATCCCTGGATGTTTTCCATGCTTTAATCACCTCTTGTTCACACTCGAGCTGCTTCTTTAAAATCTCTTTCTTTTTCAAGGACTCAGTTAATTCCTCCTTGGCAATCTTACACTCAATTTTTAGTTTCTCAAACTCAACAAACTGAGACTCAAGCACATTATTCCTCTCACTTAAAAACAAGTTGTTTTCTTTGATTTTAGCATTTTCTTTAGTAAGAGACTTAAGTGTAACATGCAAATGATACAATTCTGTAGACATGTCATTTATGGCATCATTACACTCAGCTTTAGATAAATGTGCAAGGTTTGTAGTGATTACCTGATTTCTTGAGGAACTTGTCTCTGTTTCATCAGACTTGGCCATTAGGGCTAGATTGACATAGCTGACATCTTCATATTCATCCAAACCATCTGCAGCCCAGTCATTCTCTTGTGTAATGAAAGCCCTTTCCTTTTGTTTGAGTAGATCAAAGTATTTTTACTTATAATCCACAGACTCAAACCTTTTCTTACTGGAATCTGACTTTCTACACTCATTTGCAAAATGCCCTGCCAAACCACATTTGAAACATTTGAATTTTGACTTATCCACCATATTTCTATTTGGCTTGGCTGCTCCAAAGTTCTTTTTGAACTTGAGCTTGGCAAATCTCCTGGAAAGAAATGCTAGGTGCTCATCAATGTCCTCCATGTCATCTTGGCTCAATGAATCTTCACTTTCTGCTGCAAGCCCCTTGCCCTTACTCTCACAGACCTTTGAAGTTGATTCTACAGCTTCCATCTTCATTTCCTTCTCCTTTTCCAGATCAGCAACTAGTGCAATGGATCCTCATTTCTTCTTTCCTCTCTCCATCCTTTCATCCTGCTCTATCTCAAGCTCATAGGTCTTCAGGATGCCATACAGTCTCTCCAAAGTAAACTCTTTATAATCTTGTGAGTTTCTCAATGAGACTGTCATTGGTTTCCATTCCTTTGGAAGAGATCTAAGGAATTTTAGATTAGAGTCTTTAGTCTGATAGACTCTTTCATGCAACTTAAGAGCATTTAGTAGTTTTTGGAATCTACTAAAAATGTCAGTGAATGACTCACTTTCCTCATTGTGAAAATGCTCTTATTGCTGAATCAAGAGCTGCATTTTATTTTCTCTAACTTGCTTAGTGCCATCACAGATTATCTGTATAGTATCCCAGACTTCCTTGGCAGTTTTGCAGTTTATAATGTTGTCAAACATGTCTGCATCAACTCCATTGAACAGAATGTTCATGGCCTTTTTATCCTTCCTGACTTGTTCAATGTCAGGATCAGACCATTCATGCCTTGGTTTGGGGACAGATGGCTCGTTTCCTGTTGCAGCTCTCATTGGAACATGAGGACCTCTTTCTATGCAGTCCACATAGGCCTCATCTTGAGAAAGCATATGAAGATGCATCTTTACCTTCCAATGATGGTAATTATCTTTATCAAGAAAAGGAATCCTGACTCCAACGTCTTTCTTGTTCATCTTGCTGAATTGTTTTGATCTTTAAACTCTTTGTAGATTAAGAGCTTGCTCTGATACCAATTGTTAGCCCCTTAACAATATAGCAAGAATTACAGAAGAGGGGTTGAATGGAATTCTTGAACCTTTTTCTCGAAAATAAGAATGTTCAACTCGAATATAGATATAATGTTTTGATTAGCACAATGCGGAATAGAAACTTAATTGAATCAAAACACAAGTAATTAAAAACAAGAGTCTTTAAAAACTTTCTGGTAGATTTAAACAATTCCACCAGAGATATATATTATATATCGAGAGGACTCTGTGTGCAAGAATGCTCACAGCTGCTTACAAATTGAACTACTGAGAATACAGGGAAATGCTAATAATTTTGCTTACAAAGATTTCTCTGTTTTGTGTATCTCAGCTCACTTTTTCTATTTGCTACATTCTTGGTTTATATATCACCAAGATTACAAAGTCAAAAAGACTGAACAAATAGAAAAAATATTAGTCTTAAGCTTTGCTGCTTTTCGTCCTCTATTACCCGGTTAATGGGCTTCCACAGTAGATTTGTATACATCTCGACGGCTGTGCTTAGCTTTCACTGTTCAACTGCTGTTTGAATTCTTTATTAGTTGAGTACATGATCATCCGTCGGGTTGTTGATCATCCGTCGGGTTGTTGATCATCCGTCGGTTGCTTTGTAGGTTATCCGCCGGGTAGCAATCAAGCATATGACTTCATTTCACTTATACAGAATTACAAGACATCATTTATGTACAATTAATCAACCTATTCTGCATATCTAGTTAAAGTCAACATGACTTATATGCTACTACAGATTCTATACAAAGGTGCATACATAACTGTGCTACAGACTTATTATTACATAAGCTACTCACTCGATGGATAACAAGTTAACATCCGTCGGGATTATAATGAGTTATCCGTCGGGATTGTAATTCTTATCCGTCGAGTGCTACATTATTTCACTAAGTAAAATCCACTTAGATGTTTTGTTTATGAAATCATCAAGTACACAACATATGCACAACAAGAATATATTGCTGCAGGAAGCTATTGTGCACAGATTCTTTGGATGAAGAATCAGTAACTGGACTATGGGTTGGAATTTTCTAAAATACCCATTTATTGTGATAATCAAAGTGCTATTGCTATGACAAGTAATCCAGTTCAACACTCAATGGCAAAGCACATCAGCATTAGGTACCATTTCATAAGGGAATATGTGATGGAAGGTATAGTGGAATTGCATTTTGTTCCAACAGATCAACAACTAGCAGATATCTTCACCAAACCACTATGTGAAGCTACATTTACAAGAATGGTAAATGAAGTTGGAATGGTTTCAGGTTCTTTCTCAAAATCTGCTTAGTTTTTGTTCTCATGCATCAGACTTTATGATCAGTGTTTAAAGATTGTCTTATCTCCATATAATATGTGCTTAAACTGTAATATATTAAATACTGATTGTTATCTGATGTGATTCTATATACTCTGATAGTGTTTTGAATGTTCTCTGACTATTCAATCCAATGAGGATTATTGTGCTAGATGCTGACCTAGTAGTCTTTAACATACTAGAAATCCCATATTTGAATTAGTTGTTCATGTGGAAATTCATTAACACAAGCAAATTCTGATTTTGAGCTTATTCAAATTTACTTTGTGTATCTTATTACTAAGTCACAAACTAGATTTTTGCTTCTTATCTATCAAATTCTGATGTCAGTAAATCTTAAGGATGAACTACATGCTTGATAAGCCTCACTTATCTGAAGAAAAGAAAAGAAATTGAAGTCAGGTAATCCTTTGAGATCTAGAGTAAATATGTGAAAGGGAAGACCCAAGTGCATTGCTGGTATTAAGTTATATGCATTAGAAAAGCAAATAATTTTTTCTTGGTGACTTTTGACATTCTCTGATTACTGGAGAAATACTCTGATAATAGCATAAATTCTGATAGCAGTTGTGACTCACTTACATTGAGAAACCACTGTAAAAAGAATGTCAAAAGATGCATAAAATGAGCACAAACAATTGAGGTGGACTCTTGCATAAATTTATTCTATAGCAGACTTCAAAAATTAAAGACAGATTTTAAGCACTTTTCTTAGTTATGCCTTATTTCTAAGATATACTGAAGTTTATCAGACTTTAATCTTTAGCTGATCATTTGCAAATGCACACACTCTCACTCCATATGAATGATGAAAATTACTGTGGTGATCAAGTTATTTCTAACAAACAGTTAAGTATTATTTGAATAAATTCTGAGGACAAGTTCTGATGAAAGTTCTGATGATTAAACTCTAAAGAACCCAGTCAGTATTTGTATGAAGAATCACAGAAACAGACATTCACTTTTTGAGTACAGAAGCCATATTCTGATGACTGTTAAGTTCTGATAATAGTCAAGTTCTGATGCAAATTCTGATGCTTACGTGGCATTATTTAATTACTTGACTTATTTATGATATTTACATATAACGGTCATATTTATCAGAAAATAATTAGGTGAGATAAAACAGTAATAATCATTTGATTGTGTGTTTGTTTTGGTAACTGCATGTTCGCATTAATTACCACACGTTTAACGTGCCCACTAACAATTTTTTGACTGTTCACATGCTGCCAGGTGTAAATTGTCTGCCATGCTTCACAAATATAGTTGTTGTCACATGGGGTGTATAAATAAGAGAGTTAAAAGATTTTCTAATCTTTTACCTACTTTTCTCATTCACTAATCTCTCTTATTTTCTCTCACCCTCTAATATTCTCTGAAGCTATTTTCTTACAGGCATTTTATCAAACACCTTCTATACACACAACGTTCTCACTTATTTCTCACAGAAATGGCACCAAAGGACATCATTTTCAATGGAGCCAAGTTTGTTCTCAACAACTACTTGGCTATTCTTAGCAAGGACTAGGGATGGCAATCGGGTCGGTCGAAACGGGTTTTGCAAATACCAAACCCGAACCCGATTGTCTTTGTCAAACCTGAACCCGGACCCGAAAAAACCCGAATTATAAAACCCGAACCGATCGGGTTTTATGCAGGTTCGGTTCGGGTTCGGGTTCGGGTTTGTAGATCTCTACCAAATTGTACTTTAATTTTTTATTGAAGGATTAATAGGATCTTATTAGAGCAAAGGGCTCATAGATCTAACGATATTGAAATTTTTGGGTTGATTTATAGGATTCAGAGTAGGCAATGGATCAGAATTCTAAGGATGAAGTTGTGGGTTAAAAAATGCAACAATCTTGACCTAGAGTATACTTGTATCGAACCCTACTACTGAAAACATGTTTAACGATAGTAGTTCACTAATGTTAGACTTTAACGTAATAGTTTGTATAAAGTATAATCTTTTTACTACTAATATTAGTAATATATGATATCATATATTATTTTAATACTTTTAAAATATAAAATATTATTTATATATTAATATGGGTTTCGGTTCGGGTTCGGGTTCGGGTCGGAACGAAATGGGTTTCGGGTTTTCGGGTCGGGTTCGAAACGGTATGCCTTAAACCTAAACCCGACCCGAAAAGAGTTCGGGTTTAAAAATCATACCCAAACCCGAACCAAAACCCGAAATATTCGGGTTCGGTAAAACCCGATCGGATCGGTACGGATCGGGTATCCATCGGTTCGGTACAAATTGCCATCCCTAGCAAGGACGAAGCTCATCAGATCTTCACTTCGTTCAGGACTTTCTTGCTAACAGTGAGATTGGGTATGCATTGACCCAACCAAAAGTACTCTCAGGAACTCAAGTAATGGAGTTTTGGAGGAGTGGTGTTTATGATGATGGTGGTGCAAATAGGTCCCCAAGCATCATATTTACAACATGGGAAGATAAACACCTGGTTACATTGTCAACTGTTCGACAAGCTTTACATCTTCCAGAAAACTGTGTTTATAGTTCAATAGTTGAGGAGCCGGCCCTTCAGCAAATGATGGCAAATCTGGGCTATGAAAAGACTTTGGCAAAGTTGGGACAATTGAAGAGACCCCACATCAGGAGGGAGTGGAGTTTTTTCTTTGACTGCATTACAAAAGCTTTTGCCAACAAGTGCTCCAACTTTGATGCTATACCCATAATGAGTCAGCAAATCGGGTATGCTCTCTTGAATCAAACTCATTTTGATTATGCTAGTGTTGTGCTAGGATTTATTGGAGATAGGATGCAAGAGGACAAAAATACTGTATATTTTGCTAGATTCTGTCAACTTATTTACAGTTTTTGTAATTTTGATAAGCCCGAACTAGCTAGTGAGTTGATCCAACCCTTTAAACTTGCTAAAAGGGCCTTCACTGACTTATTATCTACTGATAATAAGAAGACTGTACTAAGACCCCTCCAAATTCCTCAATCAGTCAAATAGGTCTTAGTAAACTCTGATCCAAACACCTATACTTCCATATATCCTGATGTACAACCATCCCAACCTCCATCAACACCTACAACCACTACACAACCTACCACTTCTCAACCTCAACCAACTCAACCTACTATCAGAACATATTACCAGCCAGAACAATCTCAACCTCAACAATCTGATGCAACATCAATATCTAAACCTTCAAGAACAAAATCTGTTCTTAAATCTCCACCAAGGAGAAGAAGGATGATCCTTAGGGATGAATCAGATGAAGAAGAAGCACAGGTTCATGCATCAGAACCTGTGACAGTAGAAGCTAAAGGGTCAACCCATCAGAAAAAGACTAAAGCTGAGGGTTCAGATATTTTGAAGAGGAAAAGAACTATAAGTTCTAATGATGCTTAGGCAATTCCTTCACTATCCAGGAGAACAAAGAAACAGAGAGCATGAAGGCATTTGGCACAACCTCATTCTGAGGATACTCTAGAAGCTGAGGAAGGGGATCAGGAATCTCTGATCTCATCAGAACCTGTTGTAATTGAAGCTTTGCCATCCCCACCTCATGCTAAAGACACTGTTCCAGAAACAGTGATTACACCTCCTATCTCTCCATTTAAAGGAACAACAATTGAAGATTCAGGATTAAGTCCTGAAATTGACCTTCATAGGCTGATAATTTCAACTGTGTTATATCCGGAAGCTCCTACAGTACAAGTGACAACTCCACCAATTTCTCCATGACATGCTGATATTCCTACCACACCTATTCTGGATGTGGACAAAGATGAAGTTGTACCAGAATCACCTTCAGTGACACACACTTAAGTATTGTCAGAAGATGATGAGTTTTCTGCAAGTTCTGGAGAGTCAACTCCAGTTAATACTCCAGTTCCCATTCTTGGAAAGGAGGCACTGATTGAAAAGTTTGTTGAATAAGCTACTCATGTTCCTTGGGAAGAAACTCACAGAGGGGTTGAGTGGACCAAGAAGTGGAATGAATCTGATTTCATTCCAAGCTCAAAAGTTCTGATAGAGCACATTGCTAAAACTGATGAGCTGATGACAAATTCTGATTTCAAGCACCAACTTAAAGTCACTGCTCTAAGTACCAAACATCTTCAAGGTCTGTACTCCTCAACTCATGCCAAGGTTGATAAACTTCTGGAATTAGCTGAAAAGCTAGATATGACTCTCAAATTAGACAAGTCAAGACTTATCAGACTTATACATGAGAAAGTTGAAGCTATTGAGAAGGTTTAAAAAAAGCAACAGGCCCAAATTACTGAGGTCCCGCAGAATCAAGCCTCTCAACAAGTTCAATTGAATGAAATTCAATCTTCAGTAGAACTTCTTCTCTCTCTCCTACTACCTGATGATGCCAAAAAGGGGGAGAAAGTAGTTAAGTCCAAATGCTCATCTACTCAAATACTGAAGAAGAAAGATGATAAAGGTGATGACCAGGGAAATCCTAGCAAGGTCAAGGTCAAGGGCAAAGCAGCAAAGTTTCTTCAAGGAAACTAATTTCTAATGCTAGAAAATCTTCTACACAGAAGAAGACAAGTTCTGAAGCTGCTCAAACTCAAAATCTGATAGCAAGTTCTGATAATCAAAATTTGATATCAAGTTCTGATGTTCTGATTCAAGCTGAAAGTCAAGACTCTCAGAAGTTCTTGTAAACTCTAAAGCTAAAGGGAAAGCAGACTACTGTCTACTACAAAGATCCTAAAATTCAGACACTTGATGAGGAAATTTCTAGAAGATTATTTCTCAAACATAATCCTGGAATGGATTTAGAGAATTTAAAGGAGGAAGAAGCTAGATTTGCAGCTGAGAAGACAAATCTAAAGTCTAAAGGTTCTGATGCAAAGAAACCTCTAAGGCCTAAGACAAAAGGCATTGTGATCAAGAAAAAGTCAAATTTCGAGGCTTCAAAGCCCAAGACAAGATCACAAGTTGAGATTGATCCCAGAGATAAAGGGAAAGGGAAAATTGATGAACCAACAAAGCCACAGGAGATGAAGATTCCTCAAATCCTGATGAAACTTATATGCAAACTGGTTCAAGTATTTGAAGATGCTGCTGCAGTAGATGAAACTGTTCAAACTTTGAAGAGAAGGAAGATAACTGAAGAATCTAAAACAACCTCTGACACAGCTCAAGTTGTTCAGAATGAAGGACAACAAGCTACAAAAGAAATAACAAATTCTGATCAAGTCATCGAGACGTCAACCTCTGACAGTGCTCAAGTTGATTTGAGTAAATTGACATTTAATGATAAGAGAAAACTCCTATGGAAGAATGTTACTCCATCAGATCCTAAGAAAAGTCAGCTGCTATCTGATTTCATTATTGTTGGATTGAAAGCCAGAGAAGCAAGAGACAGAGCTGGATTAGGTTCTGAAGAAGCCAAAATCAAGATAGGAGTTGAAGTGCTTACAAGAGATCCATTTTTATTGACTAACAAACCTCTTGAAGAAGTTACACAGAAACACCTTGACAAGGTTATATCTGTTCAAGTGGTACTGGATGCTCATGATAAGCATAATGTTACAGAATTTCTGGTTCAAGGGTTACAGAATTTATTCCTAATATAGTTGAAGATGATGAAAGTGAAATTCCAATGAAGAAAGATTCTGTTAAACTTGAAGTGATTCTGAAAGAGAAATGTATGTGCTATAATGAAGACTCTTCTCATCCAAGGGTGATCAGACTTGGTGATGGTTGAGAAAGAAACTACATCTCAGCACTTAGGACTGTAATCTACCAGATTGGTAGTCAGGGTGAAGAATTAAAGCAAGTCAAAGCTACAATAGCTCAAGTCCTGAGGAATAAAGAAGAAAAACTGATATCAAACTTTGTCAAGAATCACTTTGGATTCAGATTGACTCAGTAAGATTGATTAAAGCTACAAGGACTGTAAGTTGTAGTTAGTTGTCTTATTAAACTCTCATTGCATTTGTACTTAAATATTTTAGACATCATCAAATCTATTAACTTGTATATTTTTCATAATTTACAAGTTGAGGGAGATTGTTAGATATATTTGAGATGTCATGTCTAATCTGATTTGTGTTTAGTTTTCAGAACTTAACAACATGACTTATCAGGACTTACTGGAAATCAGAACTTACTGAAGTCAGAACTTAATATCAGAACTTAAGGCGTCAGAAGATATATATCAGGATTAAGTGCGGGAAGATTTCAAATAAGGAATGCGGATGATTTGCAGGAGAAGATCTGGACTAAAACAAAAGAAGATATGCATGAAGATTTAGAGGAATAGAAGACTTGTAGAAGATATCTAATTGATATATTTTAGGAGACAAAATTATATTCCATATCAATTAGAAGATAACTTGTAACTGTGTACTATATAAACACAGCTTAGGGTTTACACTATATGTGTTTTCATTATCAAGAAGATTATACATTGTAACCTAGCAGCTCTTAGTGATATTGTTCATCACTGAGAGAGAACAACAATTCTATTGTAATAGAGTTTATTTGAATATACTTGATCTTTGTTATATACTTGTGTTGAAATCGAGTTGATTGTATAAACACTATATTCAACCCCCTTCTATAGTGTTGTGTCACCTAACATGACTTGAATAAATACTTAAAATATATTTCCTAATATATAAAATATATTTGGATGATAGGAAATGTGTTTTAGTATTTTTATTTAATTTTCTCCGAGAAGTGCTGATTTTACGAACTGGGAGAAAATTACTGTAAGTATACAGAAATGACTTGCAGAACTAGATATTTATATTCCAACCATGAATATTAATAAACATTGAATAAAAACTCTTTTGATATATGTAGAGATATATTTTGGAGCGAAGAGTTTAAATATTTTTGATATAGCACGAGACCTCTAAAGAATATTTCTGATATATTCCTTATTCGAGCTTGTTGCCATATTCCTGTTGCAACACAGTTTTAAGAAATATCATATCTCGATGTTTCTTCTTTGATCATATTGCCTCAGAGATATATTCCATAAAGATATAGTTTTGATATTTTGCAGGAATGGAATATCTCTTTTATCTGTTTAAAAGACATGATTTTGCTAGTTTGACTTTTTGACTTTGATTTGGATCAATTTAAATTCATGTCCTAATGGAGAGGATCTATGTGTTCTTAATTTTATGTTTAATCGTATAAATACCAAAATAAATAATATCGAAGATATCCTTTCAATCTTCCTCTTTTTGGTATTTGCCAAACAAACATAAAATTATCAGTGTGTGCTTCCCCTTGGTGTATGCATGAATTTTTGAAAAATATTTTGCACATAAAATATTTAATTACTTAGAGATTAGATCTCTTTCTTGAGATCCTGCAAAATACTTTGTTAGATGTATCATAAAAAATAGAAGCACAAATAGATCCTTGTATATCAAAAAGATAGCAATTTGAAAATGAGGGGCCTAATTCTCTTATACTTGTTCAGATTGAACATTAGGGGTCTAATTTCTCTTTCCATTTTGTTTGGGACATGCCAAAAAGAGTATTTGTATAGATTTAAGCAAATAGTTCCTCTAATCTTTGAAGGCATAGTATTTAGTTTAGAAATTTATCAAGGGAAGAAATGTTTATGCATGCATGGTTTGATTTAAAAAATAAATATGGATTCAGAATTGGGACTATAAGATGCACTTTGATTGAGACAAGGATATATTAGGGTGTAAGTTCTAAGATCAAATTCTGATTATATCAATTAGTAGTGAGTCCCTTTTCAATTTTTTAAATATTGTAGTCAAACAGTTTATATAAGTAGACTTGCATATATAATAGTGTGATTTAGCCATCTGTTATATCAAAGATCAGTCATTTTATTTTTAGTATGTACATTTCAGTTTGTACAGATTTCTTATATGCAGGTAACTTAGACAGATTATGTATAAAGCCAATTTTATTCTTCTGCAACTTAACATGATTCATGAAAACACGACCTTAGTGTTTTACAATCTAGAATATATAATTTTTTCAATCACAAGTTATAGAAACTGTCGCTAATACAATATATGTTCATATTACAAAGTTTGAGATCTAATACATACTATTTTTTCAATTCGACTTTGCTGGCTATTGTCATGTTACAACATCTAACACTAATACACTTTATTTCTATTCCAGATCTAAGTACCAGACTATACATTTTGGAAAGCTAATACATTCTAAGAACTCCACATTTCTAAACAACCTATCACAAATACAATATATCTAAATCCACAATAATGATACTCAATATCTTTTACTCATTTAAGTACCACAAAAGGTTCAGTTGGATTGGTTTGATACTGGAACTTAATACAACAATCTGATGTGTTTGTGTGAAGTAGAATTATCATAGGTTGAGAATGTATCCCTGTCATACCTTAGCAGAGTGAGACTTGATGATTTTGACATAATGCTTCCATAAGCTAAGCTTGATCAGTTTTGAGCTGTACATGCGTGTGTTTGGCCTGCATCTTAATTAGATAATATACAAATATACCAGTTACCAAATTTCTTAACTCTCAACTGATCTAAAAAAGACAGGGGCAAGCATTTATAGAATGTTAATTTGACAGTCAATTTGATAGATAAGATTAAGATAACAGAGTAGTCTAAAACAGTTTTTAGAAATGAATAACTTCACAGATTAGTTATTGACATATACTTGGATCACTCATGTGTATTTCCAAAACAAGGATATAACTTAAAAACAAAGCAATGGAATCAAGATACAGATCATTTTAAAAATTTTAGGTACACCTCTTGTTCCTGCAAGAGCTGATTAGGGAACATCATAGAACATGACACTAAGCCAGAATGCATCACCAAAAGTAAACACAAATTCATATTTTACTACCAAGAAACAGAGAATTTTAAAGTCAGATTTGACTTTGTTCCTGCATAGATTGGTTAGTGAATTTAAGAGCAAAAATTGTAATACAAGTATGATAGAGTATGCAACACCAGATGTAACAGAATGCAGATTATATTACATTGAACAAAAGTGTTCATATCAATCAGTGTGGTTCACTGATTAACTAGAACAAAGTTTTGCACCTGTCTTAGAGATTACAAAGCATTAGAAGTGCATACACTCCATTAAGTTCAACCAAATTTAAAACAGAGTTAAGGTTATAATCATCAAAATCAGAAATCCAAAAGTTCAATTCAAATTACACCAACAGAAATACAACAGATCAGTCATAGATCAACAAAAGGGGTGCAGAAGCAGCAACACAGCAAGGTACATAATCACTTAGTAGCAAGAACATCAACATAGATCATCCAATAACATTACCATCAGCATCAAAGACATGGATTAAATCAGGCAGATTATCAATCAATTGACCTCTAGCTCCCACACCTACTTCTTCTAACTCATGAATTATTGCAGTGTTCTCACTCAAAGGGACTTGATATGAATTGACAATTTCTTGGTCAGACATGCAATTTGTTCCTAGTGTAGATGCAACTAGGTTTTCTAAATATGCAATCCTATGTTTACAAGATGCAGTGATACCCTCTAGTTCTCCTACCTTTTTCTTAACCTCATCATTTTCAGTTTTTACTCTCTTAAGTTCCATTTTTAGTTCATTAAACATGGCCTTGACAGACTCAAATTTAGAGAGAAAGACATCTTCCTCTCCGATGAACTGATGAATGACAACAGGAGTGACTTCTTGAGGTTCACAGTGCATCAGGGACACTTGTGGCCTAAAATGGTCATTGGTGATTTGGGAATCAGCCAGATTTGCAAAGATTTCAGGCATTGGAATGTTGCAGATTGCAAAGAGAGAAGTAATTAAGATACAATATGGCATATAATCAACAAGATGAATATTTATCATGTTCAAGAGAATGACATAGGAGATACTGAAATTGATTTTGTTATTAGTAAGCAGATGCATGATTTTCACATCAAAGAAGTCAAAATACTTGCTCTGATTAGGTTTAGGCATAACATTAGACCTAATAATGAGAGCAAGGTGTTGGAAAGTTCTAGTAAAATGTTTAAAGTGAATACCACATTTGACATCACAGAGACCATCAGGCACATCAAACTTACAAAACATTCCTACCATAAGTTCAAATTCAGACTTATTAAACACAAACAGAGAAAATATGTCCTCACATGGCAACTCACACAGATGAAGAGGTAAATGCAGTGCTCTATTGATGCTTTTGTTACTAACACAGATAACTTTCCTATTAACTGTAGTAGTGAAATGCAAGATGCCTTCTACCCCTTTAATTATGTTCATGTTACAATAAAACCCCATGAGATGAGTGAAATACTATTTTCCTAGATTGTACATTAAACCATCCCATTTAGCCCTTCTAATGATGAACTCCACTTCACCTTTAACATCCACACAAGTGCCAGGTTGGACATTTTTTATGAGTTCAAGAAAATTTTTGGAGTTTGATGGGTTAGATAGTTTTGGTGGTGGAGGTTTTGGTTTGTTCATGTTTGGGCTAGGGTTTGGTTCTTGTCTTAGATTGGCTTTCCTGGTATAGACTTTTGGTTGGAAAGGCTTAGTTGGTCTAGGGTTAGGGGAATGAGGGTTCTGAAATTTTCTGCTTTGGTAGAAAGGAATGGTGTGATTTTGTATCCCTTTCTGATTTATCTAGGTGGAAAATGTCTTTTGTGATAGTGTTTGGGATGTGAAGATTGAACATTTTTGAAGGCTGATGTTTTGTGATGGTAAAACTGATTTTTCTCCATATCTTCAAGAAGATATGGATTTTCAATCAGTGGTCTGGGCTTGGGGTAATAGGGATTGGCATTTGGGTTCGTGTTGCAAGTGAAGTGGAGTAATGCAAATAAATTGTGTTTGTGTGTGAATGCAGCAAGTGTAAACAAGTATATATGCATGCACATAGCACAAAATTCAATTTTAGTTAAAAAATAATCTTCTGGAAAATAACTTTTACTGTTCATGAACAGTGATTTTCATTAAATGCAGTTGGCCAAGAGTTGATGTGCAGAGGCATGGTTCACATAATTCCAGATCCTAGATATGTGTATAATGCAGCTAAGGTATGAAGTTTGAGAGCTGACATATGCAAATAGTACTAGAAAATACTGTTTTAGTACTGTTAGAAGTACAAAAAGTACACAGATTTGGGAGAATGTGTGACATAAAGGTGAAAAGCAGCTCACTCTACCACATAGACTCTAGCAAGTGACAAACAAAGCATTTAAGAATGTTCAGTTTTGAGAAAAGATTAATGCAAAAAGATTTTCACTTTTTGAACTGAAATTAATATTCTGAAAAATTTGAGTGTAAATAAAGAATGTAACATTTATTTTTTAAGACACTATGTTATTAATGAGATGCAACCAAGAGAATGTCATGCACATTAAACACAGAACAGGGCATGCACAATCAGTTTTCATTTTATTCAAATAGCATTCAAGGCAATAAAACACTCAGATCATTTATATCAGATATAACACTTTAAATGCAGGAAGTTAAAATAAAATGCCACTTAAGATTTCTAAGTGGCCATTAATCACAGCAGTGATCCAGATACAGGGATGCTCAAGGCTCCCCTGCCAGGTCTTACTATGAGGGCTGGTGTGTGAGTGTATTATTTTATTTTTGTTAATCTGATATTACACAAACCAGTCTTGATTATACCTTATCTGAGTTCTTATGACTGCACAAGCAAAAGAAATGTATAGAATAGTAAACAGTGTTGCACTCACGTTCACAAATTATATAAGCATGATGCACAGACTCAGTACACCTTTCAAATAGACAAGTAGAGATTGGAATTAACAAAACATTTCTTATCCAGATACAATGTATTCAGCTTAAGACAACAATCAGGACAACTTTCACACATGTTAATAAATTTTGGATATAAGAAGAGCTGTTATTAACATAAATTAGGGCATACACTTATACAGACTTATTACTTTATTAATATCTCAGTAATCTTAGATTAATTAGGTAGATTTTGAACAGACTCATGCCAGATAGTCAAGAGATTATCAAAGACAATCACAGTTAACATGTAAATATTTCAGTTCAAACAAATAAACTAGAAAATCAAGTGGTAGCATATACAGAGTTCAATTCACACAGATTTTATCATTTAAGAATTGAAAGACCAGGTTCAAATGTAATGTTGATTATGCATATTGTACTTGACAGAGAATGAGAACAAGAATATCCATTTGTTTTTAAAAGAAGGTACTAGTAGTGAACTGTTAAGACAGACATGTGATAAATCAACCAAGATAGATCACAGTTGAAGTACTATTGAAAAATGATGCACATTAGCTGTATCAATAAATCAAGTAATATACTTTTAAAAACCACAGATCACAAACACATGTAATTATTGTTCTACAATGATTAATCAGGTAATCAGAGCACAAGTACATATGATTATTGTTTTGCAAATCTTAATCAGGTAATCAGATCACAAATACACAAAGTTGTGTTAAAATATCAATCCAACAGCATTCTTTAACACACATAGGTAATTTCATCATTAAAAAATAAGGTATCATAAAGTACACAGAGTCATCAAGGGACTTAAAATCAAATCAACCAGGACACTGGATCTTTTGGACTAAGGTTATTTAGCACATTAACAATCAGCTGTTATCAGTAAAGCTCATACCAAATTTCCCTTTTTTTAAAATCCATAAATTAAACCAGCAATTTCACAGAGACTTTAATTTAACAAACAATTTCACAGAGACCTCAATACTTCACTCTAATCTCAGATTTTAAATACAACCAAGCATATTCAGTTGATTTTATGAGTACTAACAGATTTTAACTTATACTTAAGTAATTTAGGTTTTTAACAGATTAACTTATCAAGCTCATAACATACAATCAATGATCATATTCATAATTTAAATTAATCTTCAAGTGCTGAGAGTAATTATTCTAGATTAACCAAGTAATTATCATACATGAATTATTACTTTAAGCAATCACAGAGATACAATCTAGATCAATCAACAAAACTTCTCGACTGAACTTTATATCAAACAGATAATTATAAATCAAAGTCACAAAACAAATTTACTTTGATCGAGTACTCTAATTCACCAATAGCTCAAACCAATTAATTTTCATAATTCGATTATTCTTGAATAAAAAAAATAGATTAAACTCTAAATAGGGTACACACAACTTCAGACTTTAATTCAAACATAGAAGTTCATAGGAAACGCAGTGTAACATTTAGGGTTTATCAGTACTAGTACAAAACACAAAATTAGGGTCAATTTCTCACCTGTGTCTATCACTTAGCCAAGTGGACAGATCTTACCTGGTTGACTCAGTCGCGGACTGAGTCAACCTCCGAGTTTTGCGAGCTCCAAGCCGCATGCAGCCTATTTCATCCATCCATTTTATCATATTTTATCTTTCTCCGTCTTCTCCTGTAATTAAACTCAAACAAATATTAGGGTTTTTAGAATCAATCAAAAATATGAACATAAAAGTATTAAAATTATCTAATCTATTGTTCGATTTGATGATTATCGTTCGATTTATATATAAATCATCGATTTTTATCACCGAAAATCGATTTGATTTTAACCAATCCCAAAACTGATTCATAGAACCTATCAGAGATTCAATGAATATATATGAGTAGATAAGCATAGCTTTGTACGAATGAGTCGAGTTTTATCGGAAAATAAGAGTTTTTGATCAGAAAAGAAACTAGGGTTTCAAGTCTGAGAGAGAGACGATGAGAGCGGTGAGAGAGAGAGAAAAAAATAGATTAGGGTTTGAGTTGAGAGAACTGTACTGTAGAAATAATGTTTAGAATATATATTTTAGGAATTGAACGGCTAGGATTGATCCGATCTATGAATAAATGGCTAGGATTGTAGGGTTTGTAATTTGGGCTAAAAAATAAACATGGGTTGGGTTCTTGACTGGGCTGATATAAAAGATATAGATATATCTTTATAAATTAAAACTATATGGGCCTGATATATTTATTTGATTTGGGCTGGTTAATAAAGAACCAATTTATAAAAAGTAATTCTCTTATAAAACTATTTTTCAAAAATAGCCGGATTATTTTATCCTTATATATATATTTTATAAATTTGTTTTGCATATATTGCAGAAATTATTTCTATATATAATATTTATTTTGGAAGGATAAAAATAACATACATACATATATATATATATATCAGTAAGTGAATATCTGAGAATAAATAAATATATATATATTTAATATCAAAATAGGTATATGACTGAAACAATTATAATATTTATTTGAGAGTGACCTCTAAATGAATATAAATCTCATGGAATAATAAATATTCACTCGACTAAGTTTATTTTCCCGGTTAATCTGGGCTATATAAGTTATCTAAACCCGATCAATAAATTTCTTTATTGATGAATCTAAGTTTAAGACAAACTTAATAACTTGATCGGGAAAATATCCTTATCATTGAGATTTCTTAATAACTCTCTTTTTATAAACCATTATTTCACAGATTCGAACATTCCTAAATCCAAGCGGAGTTTAGTGAATCTTTCGGAATTTAATGGTTTTGTGAATATGTCAGCGAAAATGATCTCAGTATCAATATGAGTCATTTTTATATCGCCTTTATTGACATGATCACGTAAAAAATGATGTCTCACATCTATATGTTTAGATCTTGAATGTAATACGGGATTTTTGCTAAGATCAATAGCACTCATATTATCACATAAGATTGAGATCACATCAAATTTTATATTATAGTCAGCTAGTGTTTGCTTCATCCAGAGTATTAGAGCACAACACTTTGTAGCTGCTATATATTCAGCCTCGGTTGTTGAGATGGATACGGAATTTTGTTTCTTTGAAAACCAAGAAACTAAATATCCACCGAGAAACTGACAAGTACCACTAGTACTTTTCCTGTCGACTAAATGCCCGGCATAGTCCGAATCAGAAAAACATACTAAGTCAAATGGTATTCCTTTTGGATACGAAAGACCAACACCGGTGGTTCCTTTAAGATATCTCAATATCCTTTTTACCGTGAATAAATGAGATTCTTTTGGTGCTACTTGAAACCTAGCACACTTACAAACATTATATTGAATATCGGGACGACTTGCAGTTATATAGAGCAAGCTTTCAATCATTCCTCGATATTTCTTTATGTCTACGGGAATTCCTTTCGGATCTTCCGTTAATTTATCGGATGTAGACATAGGAGTAGAGATGGGTTTGGCATTATCCATTTCAAATTTTTTCAACATCTCTTTACAATACTTGGATTGAGAGATATGGATGCCTTCATCAGCTTGCCTTATTTGCAATCCCAAAAAGAATTTTAATTCTCCCATCATACTCATCTCGAATTCTTTACTCATATTTTCAGAGAATTCTTTATATAGTGTATCATTTGTTGATCCAAATATGATGTCATCTATGTATATTTGTACGAGCAATATATCATCTTTTTATTACCTCGTAAATAAGGTTTTATCAGCAGTTCCCATCTTAAATTTATTGTTTAGTAGGAACTTGCTCAACCTTTTATACCATGCTCTTGGGGCTTGTTTTAAGCCATATAGAGCTTTATATAATTTATAGACATAGTCGGGATGTGTTGCATCTTCAAACCCGGGAGGTTGTTTCACGTATACTTCTTCTTCCAAAATCCCATTTAAGAATGCAGATTTAATATCCATTTGATAGACTTTGAAATTTTTATGACAAGCATAAGCCAATAGCATTCGAATTGATTCAATTCTTGCTACCGGTGCATATGTTTCATCAAAGTCTATACCTTCTATTTGGGTATATCCTTGTGCAACTAATCTTGCTTTATTTCGAACCACCATTCCATTTTCATCTAATTTATTTCTAAATACCCATTTTGTACCAATTATGAAAGTATCATGAGGCTTAGGGACAAGTTCCCACACTTTACTAAGAGTAAATTGGAGTAATTCATCTTGTATAGCAGAAATCCAATCCTCGTCTAATAAAGCCTCTTTCGTGGTCTTAGGTTCTATTTGAGATAGAAAGCTAAGATGATTCACAACGTTTTGAACTTGTGACCGCGTTTGAACTCCCTTCTTTAAGTCTCCATGCACATTATCTAGTGGATGACTTTTTATAGTGGGAATTGCTTTAGGAAGTTCATCTTCCTTTTCGTCCAATTCTAATGGATTTTTATGTACGGGAGTCCTGAGATCCATATTTTCGAATTGTCGAATAACCTTTTCAATATCATCTTGTTCAACATTTTCTTGGTCAACAAGATCTTTATATTTGGCCGGTGGTTTACTTTTATCAAAAGCGACATTCATAGATTCTTCCACCACAAGCGATTTGAGGTTAAGCACTCGATAAACTTTACTATTGTTCGAGTATCCAAGAAATATACCTTCATTTGATTTAGGATCAAACTTCGTAAGGTACTCTTTTGAGTTTAATATGAAGCACTTGCTTCCGAATACTCGAAAGTAGCTTAGTTTCAGATTTTGCCAAAATATAACTCGTAAGGAGTCTTTTTTATAGGTCGTAGCAAAACCCGATTAAGAATATGGCAAGCGGTTGACATTGCCTCGGTCCAAAAATATTTAGGTCGATGATATTCATTTAGCATTGTGCTAGCCATTTCTTGGAGTGTTCTATTTTTCCGTTCAACTACTCCGTTGGATTGAGGAGTGTATGGAGCGGAAAAATTATGTATGATGCCATGTTTATCACAAAAGTTGGTGAAACTTGAATTCTTAAATTCTTTACCATGATCAGTCCTTATATAGACTATGGTTTTATTTTGTTGATTTTGAATCCTTTTACATAGAGATGAGAAGGATTCAAAAGCATCAGTTTTGGCTTTGAGAAATTCAGTCCATGTAAATCGTGAATAATCATCCACAACTACCAACGTGTATGAGCAACCTCCGAGACTTTGTATTGGAACCGAACTAATAAGATCCATATGTAGTAGCTCGAGAGGTCTCAAGGTAGATACCATAAACTTTGCTTTGTGAGAATCTCGAATTTGTTTACCAACTTCGCAAACTTCACAAGTATGATCTTTATGATAGTTTAGTTTTTGTATATCTCGGACATGGTCTTTAGTTGATATATTCTTTATCAACTTCATGTTGGCATGTCCTAATCTTCGATGCCATATCCATGGATCATCATTTATAGTGATTAGGCACACGTTCACTTGCTTGCTCATGTCACATGTATAAACGTTTTTATTTCTAGGGCAAGCGAGAACCATATTTCCAAATTTATCTAATATAGAACAATGAGTAGTGTAGAAAATTGCCTTATAATCATTGTCGCATAATTGACTAATGGAGAGAAGATTGTACTTTAACCCGGTGACCAATTGAACATCGGAAATTTTAACTTTCCCATTTCCGATATCTCCGACGCCGACAATGTTTCCTTTACTACTATCACCAAATGTTACGCTCCCCGCGGTAACCTTTTTAATGTTGTTCAAGAGTGACTTGTTACTGGTCATATGTCTTGAACATCCACTATCAAGGTACCATATGTCTTGTTTCGCGGCAAGACAAACCTACATACATGATTAGTTAAATTCATAGGTACCCCTTTGTCTTGAGGGTCCTGGGGTTAGTACATCATATATAACATTTGATTTATGAAAGAATCTGAAAGAGATATGTCCTAAGTCCAATCATGTATGAGGATTTAGGAATAACTTTTATGTAATCTGTTTTGATTTCATTGATATTAATAAAAGACTTATTTTGTTTTTATTACGGGCTTTATCTATTTTAAGTGTTTAAATAAGATATATCACAGTTTATAGTAAAGATTTTTATGGATTGTGATGAGATCATAATAATGAGACCTAAAAGATGATAACTCTAAACTTAAATAGTTCCTGGTCGTAGGATTACTAACTGGTAATTAATAATCCGCAAAGATTGGTACATACTATGCTTGCTTCATTATGAAGGCTGTCTGTTCTCATAGACATTTTTGTGGTGACACTAAAGCTAGTATGTAGGTGCTTATTATAGAATAAGTTCACTGAACATGACTCACACAGATGAACAACTGATGGAGTTCACTCACGTGTCAGTAGTTGTTCACATAGTATTAGTTGTACAAGTATCCATAGACTTGAGGTCATCATAGTCATCTTGTGTACACTGAACTATGCTTTGGTTTAGTTCTTAGTCTCAAGGGACAATTATAAGGGCTCTACTGGGTATAGGAATTTGTACACGAAGATAGTGTATGATCAATAAAGGATCTACCCCTTCCAGTGAAGGAAGAGAATGTTCAATGCTGATCCACTTATGCTAGTTCAGGAATCTCTGGCCAGAGTGAATGAAATTAGAAAGGAGTTTCTAATTTACATTAAATAGAACTAAGCATATTAAATGGGAAAGCAAATGATTAAATAAGATAGGCTTGACACGAGTTTCATGCCTTATATTTAATCATGACATTGCAGGGTAAAAGTAATTAATTGTACGGTAACTATTCACGGAATAGGTTCTTGGTATTCTAAGCAGTGAATTCGTATTATCCGGATAGTCGCGATATGCTGAGAAGTATTCCTCACGATGTAGAATAAATATGATTAATTAATTAATCATATTTAATGAATTAGAGAATTTATATAAATAATGATAAAATAGTTTTATTATTATTTATTTCTACTACCGGCTTGATATTGAACCTACAGGGTCACACCATAAAAGAGAATAATTTAATGGTGGAGGAATTAATTAATAATGGCTGATAATTATTTATTTAAGAAATAAATAATTAATTGGCAAATTTAATAATTGATTAAATGAGATTTAATTGATTATAAATTAACTAAGAAAAAGTTCTTAATATTATTAATTAAGAATTTAATTTTGGAAATTAAATCAAGTGAGAGAATTATTTCTAAAGTGTTTAGAAAAGGATTAATAATTAAAAGGTGTTTTAATTATTAGTGACAATAATAAAGGGTTAATAATAATAATATTTTATGGGAAATTTTCAGCTGAAAATTTTTCCTATAAATATACCATTATAAACCCTATTTTTTGCCTCAACCTAAAAATTTACAAAAACCCTAATTCTCTCCACCTCCTCCTCCTCCATTATATCGATTTCTTGGTGGATATCGGTGGAGTGCTTCACATTTGAGGAGCAGCTGCTAGGGACCTCCGCTCGTGGTTCTTGGATCGCTCTTAAAGGTTAGAAACGATCCCTCAATTTAATTTACGATCTGTATGCATATTATATGGATTTTATATCAAGAAATTGTTTTACCATGCTTCCGTGATGATTAAAATCCTGCAATGGTATCAGAGCATAGGTTGTGTGCATATAGATCTGTGATAAAAATTTCAGAATTTTATGTGCTTGTATGAATTAATTATGATTTTTAGAAGTTATATCATGGATTAATTATGACTGATTAGAAATTGTTTTTCAGAATTATTTTGACTGTAGATCTGGGTTCTACAAGTGTTGTAGATCGTCTGGGTATTTTTTTCATAATTTTATGTTAAATGGATTAATTATTATGAATTTTTGAAGTTGTTTTAATTAAATTCGTAATTATATATATATAATCTGTTAGTCTATATATATATATGTTAAAGTTATCACCTGCTGCTGGGTTGAGAATTGTTCTGGGATGTACCTGTACTGTGGGCATGGTGTTCAAAGCAAAGGCGGCGGCGACTGTCAGAATAGGGGGAGGACCGCGTGTCTGGCATGCGCGCGTGGGGCTCACGCGCTCGTGTGTCACGCGCGGCACGTGTGAGACATGCGCGGCGCGTGTCAGACACGCGCGGGTCAACGGTCAGAACTATGCTGACGTCAGCTTAGGGTTTGGGGCACGTGAAGCGCGTTTGCACGTGGGGGCGCGTGGAAGACTGTCAGACACGCGCCTGACAGCGCGTGTGCGCGTGGCGGCGCGTGGTTTACCTTCTCGGGGCGCGTGAGGGCGCGTGGAGTGTCAGAATGAGGCGTGCTTGGTGCCGTTGGATTCGTCTTTTCGAGACGCATCTAATGGTATATTATATGATATTTTCTGAAATTGTTTTGGACTGTTTATAGCTAACAGTAGTGTTTTAAAGTTGTTTTTGACTGTTTTAATTGCTTTTAAATGCCTCATGTGATACATAGAGATATACAATGCTTAGAGTAATATGCTACATGATTTAACATGCCTACCTTTACGTTTATTTATGCTTATATATGTGATATATGCTTAGTTTATCATGCGATGATAGATTTAGGTGAACTTAATTAACATAAGGCGTTTGTTAGACAATCTAGTATAGTGAAATTGTTTCATGACCTTAATATAAATATTATGAATACGATCATGAGATTCTTGTGTTTATGAAATACGTAATTGAATATGAATTTTCAATACTGAGAGAAAGGATGATTCTGTCAACAATAGATTTCTATCTATAAGAAAGGGTTATTAAGTGATGCCTCTTGACAATGCTCCACCCGATCTGGGAATCATTAGATTATTGATTATTGATTTGAAATATTTAATTTAAAAGGAAGAATCTCTTTATAATATGATTATGATTGTAACGTAATATAATCCCTCTAAAATTAAATAATATCAAATAGTAATTGGCCAATGACACAACGGGCTTGTGTCGGTCATAGCCTTCCAACATGATAGAAAGTGGTTCTTATTTTTAAATCATTGTCGTTTCGTGCTACAGCCGAGGGCTTTGATTTCGAAATAAGAAATACTTGTCTATTACATAGAGATGTGTACATTGAATTAGAATCTAAAGGTCGTTACGTGCTACAGCCGTGGGCCGTTGGAGACTGATTCAATTGTACGAAATGTTGGGTTAGACTTGACTTAGAATATTGAGTTTGTCGTGCTACAGTCGTGACTCAATTATTCAAGAGGCTAAAGTTATATTAGGGAAGAACATAAGATGTAATTGACAAGAGTTATCTGCCTATTGAACATCACATGACGTTTCATGCTACAGCCGAGGTTGTGTGATGGAATGTAGGATCCCTATTCCCACTAGCATTATGAATGCTTAATTTTCACTTAGGGGTTGTATAAATTAGATAAACTAGTGGGAGCCACTTATGAATAAAGACCCGATTCATATAGTGTTTTGTAATAAAATTGAATATTTGCTAAGTGTTGTTATGTGTTTATCATTTACAGATTTACTATATTCGTTATGTCTTCTAGATGCTCACAAGTTGACTGGTCCTAATTTTACTGACTGGCTTCGAAACTTGAGAATTGTTCTCAGGGTTGAGAAGCTGGAATATGTGATTGACTCACCTAAGCCTACTGAACCTGCTAGCGATGCACATAATGATGAACATGTTGTGTATCGTAAGTGGATAGATGATGCAAATATTGCTCAATGCATCATGCTAGCTTTCATAAACATTGAGCTACAGAAGCAACATGAGCATATGGATGCTCACACTATCCTTATGCATCTACAAGTGTTGTATGATGTGGCAGGGAGGACAGCTCGATATGAGATATCGAAGAACCCTTCCAAGAAGAAGAAAGTATGTGAGAAAAAGCCGGTTCCACCAAAAGCTGAAGACCCCAAGAGCAAAGCTGTTTGCTTTCACTGTAACAAGGTGGGGCACTGGAAGAGGAACTGCAAGGTTTACCTTGCAGAATTGAAGAAGAAGAAGGGTAGTGAGACTACCGCTTCTGATTCAGGCATGTTCATGATCGAAGTTAATATGTCACTTGGTCAAATTTCTACTTGGGTATTAGATACCGCCTGTGGTGCTCATATTTGCAATTCGTTGCAAGGACTAAAGGGAAGTAGGACTCTTGAAAAAGATGAGGTGATTCTACGTATGGGCAATGGAGTAAGGGTTGCGGCCATATGTGTAGGATCATTTAGTTTACGTATGCCTACGGACAAGACTATTATTTTGAATAATTGTTATTACGTTCCCTCTATTGTGAGGAATATTGTTTCTATTCCTATGTTGGATTTGGATGGTTTTTCATTTATTATTAAGAATAATGAATGTTCCATTCTTAGAGATAATGTTCTTTATGGACGTGGTATTTTAAATAATGGTCTGTATGTATGTGACGTAGAGCATGATTTACTTCAGATTGAACAAACTAATAAAAGAAAATGAGATGATGAAAATCTGAACTATTTATGGCACTGTAGGCTAGGTCATATTAGTGAAAATAGACTGCGGACATTGCATAAGGAATGGTTACTTGACCCCTTTGATTTTGAATCATATCCTACATGCGAGTCTTGTCTATTGGGTAAAATGACCAAATCTCTATTTAGTGGACATGGAGAGAGGGCTGCAGATTTGCTAGGATTGGTACACACAGATGTATGTGGACCAATGTCTACGCAAGCCATGGGTGGATTTTCATACTTCATTACTTTCATAGATGATAAATCTAGGTTCAGATATGTGTATTTGATGAAACACAAGTCTGAAGCCTTTGAAAAGTTCAAAGAATATAAACATGAAGTGGAGAAACAAACCAAACATAGTATTATAACTCTTCGATCAGATCGAGGTGGTGAATACTTGAATGGAGAGTTTCTAGATTATCTCAAAGAAAAAGGTATAGTCTCCCAGTGGACTCCTCCATATACTCTACAGTTGAATGGGGTATACGAAAGGGGAAATCGAACTTTGTTAGACATGGTTCGGTCCATGATAAGCTATGCGAATTTTCCAGTATTCCTATGGGGTTATGCATTGGAAACCTCAGCATATTTACTGAATAAGGTGCCTTACAAATCTGTTCCTCAAACTCCATATGAGATATAGAAAGAAAGGAAACCGAGTCTTAAACACGTTAAGATTTGGAGATGTCCAGCTTATGTCAAGAAAGTTGACCCAGATAAGCTGGAATCTCGATCCGTAAAAATGTAATTTTGTGGGATATCCTAAAGAGACTTTAGGGTATTACTTTTACACCGATCATCAGGTGTTTGTCTCCAGACATGCTACCTTCTTGGAAAAGCAGTTTATCCTTGAAGGAAACAGTGGGAGAAAAATTGAACTTGATGAAGTTCTAGAAGCACAAACTACTACGGATCAAGTGGAAACACCTGTTCAGACTGAACAACCTTCTGTGGAACAGCCCATTCCTATGACAGGGAGAGTGTCTCGCCAATCTGAGAGGTATTATGGCCTTGTCATTGAGAATGGCAATGAGTTGTCAATCATTGATGATGACGACCCTGTGACCTATAATGAGGCTATGAGTAGTGTTGACTCAGAGAAATGGCATAGTGCCATGAAATCCGAAATGGAATCTATGTATACCAACCAAGTATGGACTCTGGTTGAGGCGCCTGAAGGTCTTAAGCCTATTGAGTGCAAGTGGGTATACAAAAGAAAGATTGGAGCATATGGCCAGGTGGAGACCTATAAGGCCAGGCTCGTGGCAAAAGGATTCAAACAAAGGCAAGGGATTGACTTTGATGAAACTTTTTCGCCTGTAGCCCTGTTAAAATCAATTCGGATTTTGCTTGCGATTGCTGCTTACTACGACTATGAGGTCTGGAAAATGGACGTGATAACGGCCTTCCTCAATGGGGAACTTGAGGAGGAAGTGTATATGACACAGCCAAAGGGTTTTCTTTCCAAGGGAAAAGAACACCTAATGTGTAAGCTACTGCGAACCATATATGGTTTAAGGCAAGCTTCTCGTAGATGGAACATCCATTTTGATGAGACAATCAAAGAGTTTGGTTTTATCAAAAACATAGATGAACCATGTGTCTACAAGAAGGTTAGTGGGAGCGAGGTAACATTTCTGGTATTGTATGTAGATGACATACTTCTTATAGGAAATGATATATCGATGCTGCAATCAGTCAAAGTATGGCTATCAAAGAACTTCACCATGAAGGACTTGGGAGAAGCATCCTACATTCTCGGTATGAAGATCTATAGAGATAGATCTAGAAGAATGATAGGTCTTACCCAGGGTACATACATCCAGAAAGTGCTTAAAAGGTTTAGCATGGAAAACTCCAAAAGAGGTCTCATACCGATGAGCCATGGAGTGTCGTTTTCCGAAAAAATGTCTCCTAAGACACCTGAGGAAAGAGAGCGTATGAGTAAGATTCCTTATGCTTCAGCAATAGGATCTATCATGTACGCGATGTTGTGTACAAGGCCTGATGTTGCTTATTCAATTAGTGTGACGAGCATATATCAGTCCAATCCAGGTGAAGACTACTGGAAAGCAGTGAAAAACATCCTTAAGTACTTGCGAATGACTCAGGACATTTTTCTTGTTTTTGGTGGTGAATCTGAGTTGAAAATAGAGGGTTATACTGACTCTAGTTTTCAATCAGAAAGTGATAGCAAATCCATGTCAGGGTACGTGTTTACTCTGAATGGTGGTGCGATAAGTTGGAAGAGTTCTAAACAGTCTACAACGGCTGACTCCATAGCGGAAGCAGAATATATATCTGCAAGTGAGGCTGCAAAAGAAGCCATTTGGATGAGGAAATTTGTTTCTGAGTTGGGATTTGTTCCTAGCGTTGAAGAGCCTATTGTGTTGTATTGTGATAATAACGCAGCAATAACACAAGCCAAGGAACCTAGGTCTCATAAAAATTCTAAACATGTCCTGCGGCGCTTTCATCTGATTAGGGAGATTGTTGAAAGAGGAGATGTCAACGTCGAGAGAGTTGACACACATAACAACATAGCAGACCCTTTAACAAAGCCAGTTTCTCAAAGTCACTTTGATCGTCATAAAGACAAGATGGGTATTAGATACCAGAGTGATTGGCTTTAGTACAAGTGGGAGATTGAAAGAGATATGTCCTAAGTCCAATCATGTATGAGGATTTAGGAATAACTTTTATGTAATATGTTTTGATTTCATTGATATTAATAAAAGACTTGTTTTGTTTTTATTACGGGCTCTATCTATTTTAAGTGTTTAACTAAGATATACCACAGTTTAGAGTAAAGCTTTTTATGGATTGTTATGAGATCATAATAATGAGACCTAAAAGATGATAACTCTAAACTTAAATAGTTCCTGGTCGTAGGATTACTAAATGGTAATTAATAATCCGCAAAGATCGGTACATACTATGCTTGCTTCATTATGAAGGTTGTCTGTTCTCATAGACATTTGTGTGGTGACACTAAAGCTAGTATGTAGGTGCTTATTATAGAATAAGTTCACTGAACATGACTCACACAGATGAACAATTGATGGAGTTCACTCACGTGTCAGTAGTTGTTCACATAGTGATAGTTGTACAAGTATCCTTAGACTTGAGGTCATCATAGTCATCTTGTGTACACTGAACTATGCTTTGGTTTAGTTCTTAGTCTCAAGAGACAATTATAAGGGCTCTACTGGGTATAGGAATTTTTACATGAAGATAGTGTATGATCAATAAAGGATCTACCCCTTCCAGTGAAGGAAGAGAATGTTTAATGCTGATCCACTTATGCTAGTTCAGGAATCTCTGGCCAGAGTGAATGAAATTAGAAAGGAGTTTCTAATTTACATTAAATAGAACTAAGCATAGTAAATGGGAAAGCAAATGATTAAATAAGATAGGCTTGACACGAGTTCCATGCCTTATATTTAATCATGACATTGCAGGGTAGAAGGAATTAATCTTACGGTAACTATTCACGGAATAGGTTCTTGGTATTCTAAGCAGTGAATTCGTATTATCCGGATAGTCGCGATATGCTGAGAAGTATCCCTCACGATGTAGAATAAATATGATTAATTAATTAATCATATTTAATGAATTAGAGAATTTATATAAATAATGATAAAATAGTTTTATTATTATTTATTTCTACTACCGGCTTAATATTGAACCTACAGGGTCACACCATAAAAGAAAATGATTTAATGGTGGAGGAATTAATTAATAATGGCTGATAATTATTTATTTATTAAATAAATAATTAATTGGCAAATTTAATAATTGATTAAATGAGATTTAATTGATTATAAATTAATTAAAAAAAAGTTCTTAATATTATTAATTAAGAATTTAATTTTGGAAATTAAATCAAGTGAGAGAATTATTTCTAAAGTGTTTAGAAAAAGATTAATAATTAAAAGGTGTTTTAATTATTAGTGAGAATAATAAAGGGTTAATAATAATAATATTTTATGGGAAAATTTTCAGCTGAAAATTTTGCCTATAAATATACCATTATAAACCCTATTTTTTGCCTCAACCTAAAAATTTATAAAAACCCTAATTCTCTCCACCTCCTCCTCCTTCATTACATCGATTTCTTGGTGGATACCGGTGGAGTGCTTCACATTTGAAGAGCAGCTGCTAGGGACCTCCGCTCGTGGTTCTTGGATCGCTCTTAAAGGTTAGAAACAGTCCCTCGATTTAATTTACGATATGTATGCATATTATATGGATTTTATATCAAGAAATTATTTTACCATGCTTCCGTGATGATTAAAATCCTGCGGAATCTAGGCATGGTGTAATTATCATTAGGCATATAAATATTTCTAGATGCATAAGGCCTAGTTTGAGGTTGATAATACCTAGAGCTATCATGAAATCTTGATGGAGTATGATAAACATTATATCTATTATTAGCATAAGTATTTCTACTAAGAGGTTGTTGCCTTCTAAATGCATTATCATTTACATGATATTATGTGTTTCTAGTTTGAAGCATAGTTAGTTGATAAGACCATTGTTTCCTTGGATTCTTATATTCCATATTTTTGTGAGGCACATGTTTATCGTCTTTCTTGTATGATTCCTTGCGAATCCATACATGCTTCTCCTTAATTTCACCATTCTTGAATTTGCAATATTGGATGGTATGTCACATTTTATTGCAATAAGAACATTTATAAGATGGTGATTCGGGTGAAGTCTTTATTGGTGATACAAATCTCCGAGTATTTCCTTTAGGAGGAGAATTCTTATTATATCCCAAACCTTCATGATTATATGAGGTTTTTGTATGCACCATTTGATCTAACATCTTATTGCCTTTTGTAAATCTTTGAATGACTTCTTCAAGATTTTCATTTTCTTTCTTTAGGGCATCAATCTTGTTGTTAAGGATTATTTCTTGATCCTTGACTTGAGCTATGAGTTTATAATTTTCTTTTTTTAACCTTAGAGCTTCATCTTTAAGCTCATTGGTTTTTAATAGTTCATTTTATTTATCAAGATTGTCTTTATAAGATGTTTCTTTATCTTGAACATTTGATTCATTTAGAATCTTTAAGTTCAATAGATCAACGTAAAGTTTACAAATATTATCATTCAATTGTATCTTCTCACGTTCCGTCTCTTCATCTTTGAGAATTAATGATATATTCTCCGTTTCAAGATTGAGTATATTTTCTTGAAGTTTATTTACCTCAATCTTAATGAGATGGTTTTGATCTTTTAGAGATGTAATCTCATTATCATCTTGGACTTTTGAGTCCATCATCCGAGTATATTCTTTATTTTGAGTATGATGAATTTCCTCAATTTTCATCTTCTCGGACCATAATAAGTGAAACCTTTGTTCAACATCTTTATATTTATTCTTATAACTTACTACAAGTTTAATTAATTCATGCTTATTCATATCTAAAAGAGATAAATTATATTCATCTAATAAAGATTTAATTGAGATATAGTTAGATGTTACCTCTTTATTTGAAGAGGAGATTTCCGTTAAGGTAGTTTCATCTCTGAGAGCCATTAAGCATAGATTTACCACTTCTTCACTAGCTTCCGGAGCTTCTACATCTTCACCTAGATCCCAACCATTTTCGGCCACGAGACTTCATCCCTTTGAAAGTTTAGGACATTCTCTTTTATAATGACCGGGTTGTTTACACTCGAAACACACATCTTGTGTTTCTTCCGGAGATAGATCTTTAGGTTTTGGAGGAGTGTAAACAGGATGGTTTGTAGAGGCATTGGCATTACTATAGGTATTTATATTTTGATTGCCTTTGCCTTTATTGTAGCTCATTGACGGATAATTACTCTTATAGTTGGAAGAATAATTTTGAGAGTAATTTGGCCTTCCGTTAGAGTTAAACACTCTTTGTTGATTATTTGATTTTAGGAAGCCTTTCCATATCTTTAAGCTTTGCTTTGAAGCAAACGATGAGGTTGTCTCGTGAGTAGAGCAATTTCACTCTCATCGAGATTTTGGAGTTCCTCATTTAACTCTTCTTCATTTTAATCTTCATCAATTAATATGGCCTTTAGAGCCATATATTTCTTTTTATCCTCCACTTTTGGAGCAACCTTTTCCGGAATATTATCTTCTTCGTAAGCACGAAGATTTCCGAATAGGTTATCAATCTTATACTCATTTAAGTTGTGCATCTCTTTTATAGTAGTGACTTTAACCTTCCAACTAGGAGGTAGAGATTTGAGCACTCTTCTATTCTTTTCATTTTGAGTATAATTCTTTCCAAGTTGGGATAACTCATCGATAATACGAGTAAATCTTGTTTCCATATCGATGATATTTTCTCCTTCTTGGAGTTTAAAGTTCTCATATTCTTGGATCAATGTATCCATCTGAGAATCTTTTATATCAGTGGTTCCTTCATAGGTTACCACTAATTTGTTTCACATTTCTTGTGCCGACTTGCAATTATTTATTCTTTTATATTCTTTTTCTGCAAGTGCACTTGTGAGAACCATTTCCTCCTTGGCGGTTATATTTATTGTGGCTTCTTCCTCTAAGTTGTACTCACTAACCTTCTTTTCGACGATGATGTCATCGATAATTTTGGTAGGAATGTGAATACCGTCTTCGATAGCCATCCAAACTTTGACTCCTTGAGATCTAGCATGAATGCGACACCTCGTTTTCTATGTTGCAAAGTTGGTGCTATCAAATAGAGGAGGTCGTGAGCTAGATAGACCTTCACCACATCCAACAAGATTAATATATGTCATTTCAGATCACTTTTTGTTGTGCCTGTAAATCTGCAAATCACTTAACAAACACGTTAAAAAGCACCGCTCGGATACCAATTGTAAGGTCCCGTAAGAGGGCTATTTTAAGTTAGAAGGGGGGTTGAATAGCTTAAATACCAATTTAAAAATTGTTATGGTATTTTAAAATAATTTATCCCTTTTTAAAACTTTACTGAATGGTTATGCAGTTTATATGTGTGGAAAATAAAGTACAAGGAAAGAAAATACCACACAGTGATTTTATCCTGGTTCACGATGGCGCAACCTGTAATAGATTCGCTCACCCCTACTCCAGTCCCTGAGCTCCTCTCCCGGACTCGGGATTTTCCCTTATAATAAACTCACTCCTTTAGTAGGCGGAGAAGCCTTTACACCCTTACAAGTATTTGTCTTGGTGCGTAACACAAGGGTCACCAGCTCAAAATAAATGTAATACCTACATAACTTATCTTAGACAATACCACCCCACTATTTCTTCAAAGTTGTTGTAGAGCCTTTGTGTGAACTTGGCTTCCTTAGCTTTCGTCGGTCTTGGATCTTAGTGATCCGGTCTTGGATCTTTCCTCTTCTTCACGGTACGAAGACTATTAACTCCCCGTTAGTACGTCTAAGACTTGGTTCTTAGAACGAGAATCACCTCACATCACTTCATCTCACATCACTTCACCTCACTAAAAAACTAATAAAATAATCCACAAAACAAACCAAGTATTATAAATTTGGTTTGAACTAGTATGTTATTGTACTAGCCCACAAATAGTATAATATTCAAATAAAAATATTAAAACTAAATAAGAATCCTTGACTTAAGATAATAAATGGTAGTCCAAGTATTTTTATAATTACTCATTTATAGATTTAAAATGAAGTTATGGAGTAATATGCGAAGTCTTTTATATAAAGCACTTATAGCTTATGACTTCTTTAGTATTCTTCTTCTTTCGATTACATATTTATAAATCGAAGAATACTTTAGTTACAATCTCAAAATTGTAACTTATCCTTTACGCTCGTAGGCTTAAGGATTTTAGTATACTAATATTTTGACACTTATGTGGTCAAAGTATACTTTTAACTTCAAGCACTTGTATAAGTTTTATGATTCTTAGCCAAGATCGAAATAAGAGAAGTGCAAGTAATTGGCGTAAGATCGTGCTTTTGAAGTTTAGATGAATAATTATGAGTAGTTTATATATATCGAATAAGAACCCCACGAAACACTGAAAGATGTTAGAAGGGGCTTATACGATATGTCTCGTAATTATTTATATACACGATATGTGTTAGCCAAGATCCAATTAAAGAGCGTGAAATTAATTGGCTAACTCGTGGATTTGATTCGTCTTTAAATAACGAATGATTACGAAGTGTTTATAGATCGAGTTATAATCCCCCGAAACTCTAAAGATGTTAGAAGGGATTAAACTATGCTTCATAATATTTTATGTGCACGATATTTGTTAGCCAAGATCCAATTAAAGAGCGTGAAAATAATTGGATAACTCGTGAACTTAATCCGTTTTGATATTTGACAAATTACGAAGAATTTATAGATCGAGTTATAATCCCCGGAACACTAAAGATGTTAGAAGGGATTAAACTTTGCTTAATAATTATTTATGTGCACGAATATTTATTAGCCAAGATCCAATTAAAGAGCGTGAAAGTAATTAGCTAACTCGTGAACTTATGTCAAATTTAAATCTCACTCTTGGAGATTAAGTACTTATCCTTATAGATCTTCTTGATGAAATGATATTTTAAAGATCAAGTACTTATTTGAATTCCGAGTTCGAATCTTAGTTCTCTTTACCCTTGAGAACTTTTTTTATAAGAGATCTAGTATTAGAGCTTAAGATGAAGTAGAGAAATTAAGTACAAAGCTCAAATAAAAGGAACTGAAATAAGAAGCTAAAAGTTACCACTTTTGAAGAACGGACAGAAAAGTTTGCCGGAGGTTCGGCCGGATTTTGGCACTTTCGTCGAACTTGGGCAGCCTTTCGGGAGGACGGGAAGTGGTGGTGGATAAGCTCACTTGGTGGGATAAATCTTGGTTGGGTGAAGCTAAGCTTGGGTTTCGAAAACCTTGTATATATGTAAGTATATAGAAGAGAGAGAAGGTTTTTGAGAAGAAGTGTGTGTATAAAATTTGAAAGAGATGAAGAGAAGCACTTCTTGAAAAAATCCCAGCAACTTTTTGGCTCTTTAGCTTGAAGAAATGGGTTGGGGTGGGGATCTATTTATAGAAGGAGTTGGATGGATTGAATGGTGGAGATTTGAGGAAAATGGATGGTGGATGATGTATGTCACATGGATTGATGACTTGGCAAGTAGGTTGTGTTTCTTTGACATAGCCATATAAGACAAACAACTTTATGGGTTCAAAATCTCAGCTGAGATATTTGAATATATATATATATATTCCTTTTCTTTTAATCATTGTTTAATCACTTAATTAAGGATTAAACACCATTAATTATGACCACCTTAAAAACTCCTAAATAAATACCATAAAAATATGATAACTACTAAAATAATATAAAATGATGTCCTGAATGCTACGAAATTTTTACCATACTTTGAAAATACCATTTAAATGATCCATACCAAATTTAAAGTCATTCTAGCATGTGGAAGTATTTTATCTAAAAATAAAACTGTTCTGTCAGCCTTTCTTCCGAGTGAAAATATCATTGGTCTTGAAATAAAGGAGATGGATCTTTTGACCAAAGTTTTGACTTGAATAAATAATTAAAATATATTTCCTAATATATAAAATATATTTGGATGATAGGAAATGTGTTTTAGTATTTTTGAATAATTTTCTCCGAGAAATGCTGATTTTACGAACCGGGAGAAAATTACTGTAAGTATACAGAAATAATTTGCAGAACTGGATATTAATATTCCAACCATGAATATTAATAAACTTTGAATAAAAACTCTTTTGATATAAGTAGAGATATATTTTGGAGCGAAGAGTTTAAATATTTTTGATATAGCACGAGACCTCTAAATAATATTTATGATATATTCCTTATTCGAGCTTGTTGCCATATTCCTGTTGCAACACAGATCTAAGAAATATCATATCTCGATGTTTCTTCTTTGATCATATTTCCTTAGAGATATATTCCATAAATATATAGTTTTGATATTTTGCAAGAATGGAATATTTCTTTTATCTGTTTAAAAGACATGATTTTGCTAGTTTGATTTTTTGACTTTGATTTGGATCAATTTAAATTCATGTCCTAATGGAGAGGTACTATGTGTTCTTAATTTTATGTTTAATCGTACAAATACAAAAATAAATAATATATCGAAGATATCCTTTCAAAATTCCATCCTTATTTGTTGAGTCCAAGTCTACAACAAATAAGCTTCCCTTCCTTGCTCCTTTCAGAGCTACTTCACCAGTTTTCTTGCTGATAAAAGTGTATTCTTCTTTGTTGAATAAAACTTCAAAGCCTTTGTCTGCAAATTGGCTAATACTCATCAAGACCAGCTACCAGTGCTACATCATCAGTAACAATATTTTCAGAAACAATTTTGTCATATCCCATTGTGAATCCTTTGCTGTTGTCTCCAAAGGTCACCAAAGGGTCAGCCTTCTCATCAAACTGTGATAGCAGGGCCTTATCACCTGTCATATGTCTGGAACATCCACTATCAATGATCCATATGACCTTCTTCATTTTGCCCCGCACACAATGAGTTTTAAGTGTGTTTAGCAACCCAAGCAGTGTTGTGTACTTTCTTCTTGTTAACTGATTTAGAAGAAGTAGAGTGAGTAGTTTCAGATAAAATAGAATTCATTGACTGCTTTATATTTTCCCTTTCTGTTGTAGACCCAATTTTTGTTTCTTTGAGGTCTACTCTCAGTTTGTGGCAACTCTTCATCACTTTCAAGTTTCAAGGGATGCAATCAAACTTGTCATAGAATGAGTAGGGATCATTTGCATATGCTTCATTGTATTTGCAGACTTCTTCAGTTGGCTTGCTAGCTGCCTTTTTATAAAGGTGAGTTAGGTGATTCACAGAGCCACATTTTTCATATTTCTTTCTTGGATCATCTACAACATAAGAAAAATTGTTGCTTTTGTTTATCCCAATTTTCCCATTTCTATTTTTCTTCTTCTTTCTTGCATCTTCAGTCTTGGTTTCTTTGACAGGTGTCTTGGGACTTTGTTTATCCATGAGCTTCTCTTCAGTTTTGGAAGATTGAGTTGCTTCTGTATTTTTCTTCTCTTTATCCTCATCAACAATTTCTTGCTTGATAATCAACTCTTCTTCACTGAAGTTAACTTCACATGCCTAGAATATAGGTGATACAACCTTTTTTAGCATAGCTGGAACATTTTCATTATTCTGTTGCTTTTCACGTGTCACATATCTCTTTCTTCTTGCTGTTCAAGGCATCATAATCAAGACCAATAGAAATATTTTCACATGGCTTATTTTTCTCATGGTATTGTCCAACCAAATCAGATGCATTTCTGAAGGACTTCAACTTCACCTCATTCTTTTCCAGCTTCTCCCTTAGCACTGCTTGAATTTCACTTGCACACTTGAGCTTGTTCTTCAGATTTGCATTCTCTTGTCTTACAGCTTCAAGCTCCACCAACAACAGTTCAGCTTCTTGTTTCTCACTCTCAAGTTTTTCATTTATCTTTGTCAGTCTATTAACTTCTTCATTTATCTTCTTTTTCATTTATACTTGTGTCAATGTGAAACATTTATGTGCTCATCTTCTCTACAGTTTCCTTATATTGACTCACATTTAAATCAGTTGTGGTAAGAGTTGGTATCTGTGTTTTAGATGAGGATGATTCTCCTTGCTCCAAGGCCATAAGTACATAATTTCCAAATTCTTCATCTTCATCATTTTTAGAGTCATCCCAACTCTTTCCCTCTGCAATATAAGCTTTGCTTTGTTGTTTCTTCAGAAGAGCTTCATACTTTGCTTCCAGTTCAAGATAACCTTTATCTTTCTTTGCTTTCTTAGGTTTCCTACATTCTGTATTAAAATGACCTAGTTCATCACAGTTAAAGCACCGTATCTTTGATCTATCAACGGAACCAGTTTTGTAACCATTCTTGCTATCAGATGTGTACTTCCCTTTTCCTTTCCAGCTGCTGTTTTTGTTGAATGATTGTCCATTACCCTTGAAAAATCTTGGCTTCTTTACTCTAATGAAAGAGAACTTTCTTGCCAGATAGGCCATTGACTGATCAAGCTCATCAAGTTCATCTAGGGTGTAGAACTCTTCTTCTTCCAATTCCAGAATGACTTGTTCATGTTAATCATTTGTTCTTTGCTCACTTGTTGAGGCAACTGGAGTTTGAGATCTTGACTCATCATTAGAGGTTTGGATTTCATTGACAATTAAAGCACTTGAACCATCTACAACATGTCCTTGACCAGATCTCAATGATTTTCTTTGAATCATTTCTAGTTCATATGTTTTGAGAATTCCATATAGAACTTCCAGTGTTATTCTACTGAAGTCTCTCCCTTCTCTAATTGCTGAATTTTTTTATTCCAAATGGTCAGGGAGTGTAAGCAAGAACTTCAAGTTCACTTCTTCAGCTTCATAATATTTGTCATGGAGTTGCAAGTCATTTATCAACTTATTAAACCTTCCAAACACATCAGTAATACTTTCTTTTGGCTTAGCCATGAAACCCTCATACTGTGAAATCAGTATCCTTCTTTGATTAGATCTAACTTCTTCAGTTCCCTCATAGATTATTTCAATCTTTTCCCATATCTGCTTAGTAGTGTCACAGTTGACAATGTTGTTGTACATTACATTGTCAAGTGACTCAATCAATATAAGTTGCAAGCCACTAGCCAAGGAAACTTTTTCTTTCTCAGGCTCAAAGTATTCAGCAGGGTCTTTTGGAGCATAATGAGTTGGAATGACCATATCACCATCTGTAGATTCCTCAACTCTAACCATAGGAATGAAAGGCCCATTTTTTAGAATATGAGTATAAAGTGGATTGGCCATCTTGATAAACAGCAACATTTTCTTTTTTCAAAGAGTGTAGTTAGCTTTGTCAAAGGTAGGAATTTTAATCCTACTGATTTTTTGTGTATTCATTCTTCCAAGATCTTGAATCTATTTACTGTCAGATTTTGCTCTGATACCACTTGTTAGGAAATGAATTACACACATAGGGGGGTGAATGTGTTTTAGTGTTTTTAAGCTTTTCTTGAACTATTTTGGTTGTGAACAAAGTAAATCAAATCTTGTAGTGTAATGTGTTAATGTACAAATTAAACATGCAATAATAAAGAACACAGATCTTTCAAAACTCACTTAATTTTATATTAAAATTAAGAATGTTTTGCTACAAAATTTCTAGGCTCTTTGTTGATAAAGAGATTAGCTTCTTTCTTGAGAGAATACAAGAGTTTCTGATCTAATTGTTACTTCTAACAAAGGACCAGTGTTAACTTTATATCTCAATTAACTACTGGTTTACACAGTGTATAATAAAACATGCTACTAACTTTAGTAAACTGTCACTAATCATTCTATTTTAGGAAAAGTATATCTTATATTTCTGGCTTAGCAAATCTTTTCACACTGTGTTAACTTTGATCTTCCTTTGTCAGTTAATCTTTACCATTGATCTTGCACACTCTTCAAGCTGCTTTTTGTAGACTTTTCAATCCAGGTGGTTGGATTGTTTGTTGATTGTTAATCTTGGATATTGAACTGGTCTGCAATTTTGTACCTTGAGATTTTACCTCGAGATCCCCAGTTTGGTCTATAGAGAACTTGACATCTCGATAAGTATATTGGCTTATCGAGATCTCTAGTACTCCATAGTTACTTTGACTTGTAGAGGTTTTTGAGTTCTCTATAAGAGAATTTGGCTTGTTGAGATCTCTAGTCTTCATATCTTCACTTATCTTTGAGTTCTCTAGTGGCTTATTGACTTGTCGATAACTCAGAGTTCTCCAGTCAAATTTGACTTGTCGATAACTACGAGTTCTCTAGTGAATTTTGGCTTATCGATATCTCTGAGTTCTCTAGTGGAATTTGACTTATCAATAACTCAGAGTTCTCTAATGAATGTTGACTTGTCAATAACTCTGAGTTCTCTAGTGAAAAATTGACTTGTCGATATCTCCAATCTTCATGTCTTCAATTTGGCTTGTTGATATCTCTGAGTTCTCTAGTAGCTTTCCTGAGTTCTCTATAAGTCATTCTGGAGTTCTCGAATGACTTTTCTATAACACTAAATCTGTGACTTGTAGAGATCTTGACTTAGAATATTTTTCTCAAAACAGATGTATTCAACTCTAAGCTTCTTCATGATTCTTCTGAGGCATGATCTTCTTGATCTTCTTCCAGATAGAATTCTTAGGCTTGACACTGTTTACAGAAAAAGACTCCATTCTGCTCCTTTTAAATTTTTATAGACTTTAAATATTACAAGTATAAAATACAAACTAAGATTACAATACAACTTACTTAGGGTTGTTAATTTGACTTAGTCTTGTTATTTTCCAGACATGTTTTGCACAACAGATATAACAACTGGAAACAGAGTATGATGCTTATGCTCTCTTCTAAAAACAAACTGAGTTTCATGAATGGAACTGTTGTTGTACATGTGCCTGGTACTGATGAGTATAAGGCATGGGAGAGATGTAATGATCTAGTCATTTCTTGGATCTTGTACAATCTTGATGAAATGATTGCTCGAAGCGTGTTATTTTTTAAGTCTGACAGGGATATATGGAAGGACTTAGAGGATAGGTTCAGATATGCATCAATAACTCAGATCTATTCCCTAGAACAACAATTATCTGAATTGACTCAGGGACAACAATGTGTCTCAGAGTTTTATACAAAGATCAAAATAATATGGGATATCATTGATGATACTCAACCTTTGCCTATATATGTGTGTGTTACTCCTACTTGTACTTGCAATTTGACAGGGAAGATACATCAGTTGCAACAAACTCAGAGAGTCCTCATGATGAATCCATTTCCAAGTGTTACTCAAGCTTATAGAACTATAGCTCAAGAAGAAAATCATAAGGAGATTTCACAAAACACTTTTGATTCTATTTCTTTTGCTGCTGAAAAGAAGCCCTATCAAGGACAATCCTATCAGACTCAAAGTGTTAGACTACAGACCTTCAACAATTATCAAAGAAATGGAAACTCTGCTAGCAGTTTCAACAAAAGAACTTCAAAGCCACAAAACAACTACTGCTCACACTGCAAAATGCCTGGACATAGCTTGGAAAGATGTTTCAGGATATATGGTTTTCCACCAAATTTCAAAGGCAACAAAGACAAGAAAGTAGCTGAAATGGTCCTCAATCAACAAGATTCTCCAAATGTTTCTGATGACAAAGATCAAAGTATGAATCAACTCTCTACTGAACTGTATAATCAACTATTGGCACTTCAAGGAAAGCATTCCATCTCAGACAATAAAGAGGACTATATTGCTGGTCATGCATTGTTGGCAGGTAATATTTGTCTAATGTCATCTACTTCTAAATAGTGGTTATTAGACAGTGGTGCAACTATTTATATTAGTATGGACTAACAAGATTTTGAGTCCTTTCACCTAACTAATAGTGACAGTTTAATCACCATTCCTAATGGTAGACAGATTTAAATTCTCCACATAGGCACAGTCAAATTGAATGACAAGATTATCTTAAAACAAGTATTACATGTTTCTGGTTTTCACTATGTTAGTCCCTTAACAATATAGCAAGAATTACAGAAGGGGGTTGAATGGAATTCTTGAACCTTTTCTTGAAATAAAAATGTTCAACTCGATTATGGATATATTTGTTTTGATTAGCACAATGCGGAATGTAAAATTGAATGAATCAAAACATAAGTAATTAAAAACAAGAGTCTTTAAAAACTTTCTGGTGGATTTAAACAATTCCACCAGAGATATATATAATATATCGAGAGGACTCTGTGTGCAGAAATGCTCACAGCTGCTTACAAAATAGAACTGCTGAGAATACAGGAAATGCTAAAGATTGTGCTTACAAAGATTTCTCTGTTTTTATGTTTCTCAGCTATCTCAGTCTATTTCTGTTTGCTACTCTCTTGGTTTATATATTACCAAGATTACAAAGTCAAAAGAACTGAACAAATATAAAATCTAACAGTCTTGATATTTGCTGCTTTTCGTCCTCTATTACCCAGTTAATGGGCTTCCACAGTGTGTTTGTATCCAACTCGACGGCTGTGTGTCAGCTTTCACTGTTCAACTGATGTTTGAATCTTGATATGATCATCCGTCAACTTTCAGATCATCCGTCGATGACTTAATTGATCATCTGTCGACTACTATGTTAAAAATCCGTTGATAGTCATTTGATCATCCGTCGAAGCTTTGTTAATCATCCGTCGGTAGCTATTTTAGCACTTGACTTCATTTCACTTATACAGAATTACAAGATATTGCTTATGTACAGTTAATCAACCTATTCTGTATATCTAGTTAAAGTCAACATGACTTATATGCTACTACAGATTCTATACAAAGGTGCATACATCACTGTGCTACAAACTTATTATTACATAAGCTACTCACTCGATGGATAATAAGTTAATCATCCGTCGGGACTATAATGAGTTATCCGTCGGTACTAAAACTCTTATCCGTCGAGTGCTACATAATTTCACTAAGTAAAATCTACTTAGACATTTTATTTAAGTGATCATCAAGTACACAACATATTCATAACAATCTCCCCCAATTTATGTCTACTGGAATTGTAGCCATAAATTAAGAGACACTTGATGATTACAAAATATCCTTAACATATATCTTTAAAGATAAGTAGATAAAACTGAAAGTGCTTCAATTTAAACAAAATGTAAAAGGTTTGGCTCACAGTCAGTTCAAGATGCTCCTCTAGCCTGAGCAGATTTTTCTAGTTTCTTGAAGGTCTGGATCTTCTTCCAAGCTTTCTGTGGTTTTCTTCAATTTGATTCTGGAGCTGCCTGTGGAATTCTAATTCATCAGATTCTGAGAGATCTAACATTTCTTGCATCTCCAAGAGAGTCTCATTGCTAGAGATACTCAATTGGTCTTCTAATCTGAAGAATCTTCTCACACCCTTGTCATCCATGAATTCCATCAGCCAGTAGGGCCTTAGATGCACTCTTCTCCCTGTGTATGGGATGATAAGAGTCTTGGGAAGTGCATCTTTGGCTCTAACACTCCTTAGCTCTTCAATCTTCTTCAACACTAATCTTCTTGCAGTTACATTGAACCCAAAGTTTTTCTTGAAGGATGAATAGACTTTGATCAACACAACTTGGCTTTCTTGAAGTATCCTGTGAAGAGGCCACTGAACCTCCCTTCCTCCTTTGTACTTAAACACCAACCTTTCAGGTAGGTTTCTGTATGCATCAATTGCCCTTACCTCGTCCAGCTCCTCCAGATAAAGGTTTAGATCTGAGAATTCTTTGATGTCACATAAGTACAAGTAGTCTCCCCTGTTGACCTTGGGTTGAGCTTTGACTACTGACTTGGATTTGAGAGGTGACAACTTCACTTTCTTGACTGCCCTTGACTTTGTCCTTCTTGGCTTAGTAAGAATTGGCAAGTTAAAGTCAGGAATTGGTAATTTATCCCACTCTATTGGCTCATCCTTTGGCACAATAGGCTCTCCATGTATGTTCCTGTAGGGGTCCACCACCCTTATATTTTCAAATACCACAGAGGGCTTTGATGTTTGAGTTTTAGCTTGAGTGGATTCCTTAGGAAATTGATCTTCCAATTCCTTGTCAACAACATCCAATTTCCTTTTTGTTCTTTTAGCCAGTTCTTTCTTTCTTGGGGATTTCTTCTGTTCTTCAATCTTCTTCATTGATTCAGTAGCTTGAGATGGTTGAGAGGGAATTTGTTGAGAAGAATTCACAGCCTGTAGCTTGGCCAAGATAGCAAACTGTTCTTTCTTTTGTTTAGACTTCTTTGCATCTAGAGCAGCTTGCCTCTTTTCCTGCTTCAATCTGGCTTTTTCTTCTTTCTTTGCATGAGCAAATTGTGGATGTCCAGCTACCACACAAATTTCCTTCCCATTTCTGAATATCTTTGCAATTCTCTTTCTTGAGGCTGAATCAGCTGGATCTTTGTAGAAGACAATAGATCTTGACAGAAGCTTCTTTTCATCAGGCTTGGGTGTCTCATACACAGTATCCATAGGGTTCTTCAAAGATGACTTTAGATAGTTTGCCCTTGGTTTTAGAATTATCTCAGCCTTTGTAGTCTTGATGCTGGAAGATTGTCCTTTTTCCAGATAGTTCATGCTCATCTCATTCACACTGATTGGCTTGACATGAGAGTGATGGATGGCTGACTGAACTGGTTCCTTGACTAATTCAAACTTTTTCTGTATGTCCTCATCAATCTTTTTCCAGTTGATCAGAGTCAACTTTCCTTTATCAGCATCTTTCAAATTTTCTGCTGCTGCATTGATAAGGTCTATACCATCTGCAACTGGTGGCTTGGAGATAGTAATTGAAGGTACAATTACTTTGCTGATTTGAACTAGAAGTTTCTCCCCCTCAGTTGGTCCTTTCTCCCCCTTACTTGATTCTCTCTCCCCCTTTTTGTCATCATCAAGTGGAGGAGTTAGGCCTTGTGCTTTAGCCAATTGCATAAGAAGATTTGTCTGAGTCTGTTGATTTTGAAGAAGTAGAGCCACTGAATTCTCAATAAATTGAACTCTGTTCTCCAGCTTGGCTATCTTCTTGTCAGAATCTGATTCTCTCCTTAATCTTAGTAATAGATCTTGCATGGTACCATATGGCATTACTGAATCCTGCTTCTTAGAGTTATAGGTCTTCAAGTCAGCTATATCCCTTTTCAATTCATCCACACTGAGATTCTGTCTGAAGTGCTGGATCTTCATTAGATGTAGAGAGTCCAGGTGAGCTTGAAAAATAGCCTTGGTACCAGCATCTGAAGTTTCCTGAAGGGCTTGTTGAATAGCTATTACTTGTTTGACCAAAGACACCTTAAATTGTCCTGGTGTAGATTCCTTTGCCCATGCCCATTCAGGTAAACTTAAAGCAGAACTTGGGCCTTCAGCTCCCACTAAGTTCATGCTTCCATCCAACGAACCAGAGTCATCATCATCAGAATTTACTCCAAATTATTCAGATGGCTCTCCAACTTGAGAAGGCATTCTGTTCACAGCAGCTTTATCTCTTTGAAGAGATTCTGTGGTGTGCACTAAATTTAAAGTCTGCTCTACCTCCACATTGCCCTGAGCAGCCAACAATTGATAGGCTGAAACAGGGTGAGTAAAAGTGTCAGCATCCAAGGAAATGTTATCAATTACAGCTTTGTAATGTTGCTGAAATTGTCTTTCCTTTTCAGCATCATCCACAATCATTGACTCACTAGCAATGGCTGGTTCCATCCTTATTTCTCCAGTACCTGCCTTTCTCTCATATTCTCTCTTTTGTTACATCAGGGTCTCACCCTGGCTCCCCACCCTCACACCCTCACCTTCACCTACTAAGGTAGGACTCCTCTCACTCACTTTTGCCAATCCTGAATGAATGGATTGCTGAGATTCACTCTTTTCCTCTCCTTTTTCCTGGGAGCAACCCAGCCTCTCACTCAATGCACTCTCCTCTCTCAGTCCTAAGAGTGATTGTATTACCACTAAATCTTCTGCACTTGAAATTATTGAAGTTTGAAGTTGTGTAGAGACACTCGACGGATAAGTGATATCCGTCGGGTGAGTGGTAAAGCTATCCGATGGATAACTGCTGTTAAGCTTATCCATCGGGATACAATCACTACTCGACGGATGAGCAATATCCATCGAGAGAGTAGAAATGAATGAGGTGGGAAGAGAAACTATTGTTAACTCTGTGTTGATTGAAGTTATTTGAGGCACATATGTCACAATAGAATCTGAAAGAATTGGCAAGTGAGCCAACAAATCATCTAAAAGATGATGCTCACTTGCACTAGATTTTGGCTTCCCCAACAGAGTTAAAGAAGGGGAATCAGGAATTGAAGTGTTTATCATGTCCACTTCCAGTGAGTTAGTTGGTGAGTATGGTGTTTCAGTGGCTTCTATAATAAGAGATTTTGGCTGTGACTCCACATTTATTGGAGCCACATCAATCTGAATTTGAGAAGGTGCAGGGACTGTGTCTTTAGCACCAGTTTGCACTAAGTGTGTGCCCTGTGCATCCCCAGTTGTTTTGGATTTCTTCTTTCTAATGTAAGTTTGGGGTGAGCTTGTATCCCTAACCCTCTTGGCCTGTGCTCTTGGATGAGAGCTTTGTTCAATAGCCACATCCTTTTGGGAGGATGCAGCTAGAAGTGAGCTTTTGTCCTTTTTAAGCACTACAGTTTGTTGGGAAACTGCAGTCAGGCTAGGCTGGGATTCACTCAACTCTCCAACCTTATCCTTGGGGTTTCTTTGATGTTCACCCCTTCCCTCACCTATCTTACCCTCCTTCACACTCCCCTCTTTGGCTTTGGTAGATTTTTCAACTGGTACCTTTTGAGAGATACTAGAGGGGGTTTTTTTTGATTTGGATTTAGAAATTACAGTTGTTTTGGCAGCTTTGGTAGGCAACTGTTTGGTCATTGTCACAGTTGCCATAGCTATGCCTGAAGTCAAAGAAATAGAAGAGATTGGAATAGTTGAGGGTATGGATGAACTTACCTCACTTACCTGAGGTGTCATCTTATGATAGTCTTCTGATTGTTGAATACCCTTATTGACCAAAGCAGTGAAGTTGTTCTTTTCATATATGAAACCAGTCTGTGACATGATCTTTACTACGGGTGCCATTGTTAGAGAAGAAAAACTTGAAGAGAAAAAGGATTTTTGCTTGAGAGAGAATGAAATAACACAGTTGAATTTGAGAATGATAAAAGAAAATGATTAGAATGAAATAAGCTTTTATGCTTTACTCAGAATCAACGGATAAAAATAATAAAGAGAAGTAAATTACCCAATAGAAATTGCCTAAAATAGCCGTTTTAAAATAAACTGTAAAAATTCCACCCATTATCCGTCGTGTAATGCTTACAAACTGTAAGTATACTCGATGGATAATGTTCAGGGAATTAACGGTTACGATTTAGACACTTCGACGGATGAGGATAAACTGTTATCCGTCGAGCTTTAAAATATTCCAGAAAAGTAATTGATTTTTATTTACAATTTGTATATCGACGGATGACTCAACCCGATGGATAATGGTCATCCGTCGAGATGCAAATTTTGACTTAGCCAAAATTTCATCCAAGACTAAAAATCAGGTAAATTTCTGGCTACTTTTCAACTTGCAAAGTAATTCAAATAAATTCAAGAGTAATTAAGCATACCTAACTCACTTACCAACCTAGAAAAGGTGGATTCATCCAGCGGCTTGGTAAAAATATCTGCAAGTTGCTTTTCACTTGGAACAAAATGTAGCTCTACAGTACCATTCATTACATGTTCCCTTATGAAATGGTACTTGATGTCTATATGCTTTGTCCTTGAATGTTGCACTGGATTTTCAGTGATAGCAATTGCACTTGTGTTGTCACAAAAAATAGGAATCCTTTCATTTTGCAAACCATAGTCTAGCAATTAATTTTTCGTCCATAAAATCTGTGCACAGCAACTACCAGCAGCAATATATTCGGCTTCAGCTGTAGAAGTAGAAACTGAATTTTGCTTTTTACTGAACCAGGACACAAGTTTGTCTCCTAAAAATTGACAGGTTCCTGTTGTGCTTTTTCTGTCAATTCTGCAACCTTCATAGTCTGCATCTAAATAACCAGTTAGATCAAAACCAGAATCTCTAGGATACCAAATGCCAAGTTTTGGTGTTCCTTTGAGATATCTGAAAATTCTCTTAATAGCTATCAAGTGAGACTCTCTAGGATCAGCCTGAAATCTAGCACACAAACATGTAGCAAACATTATATCTGGCCTACTAGCTGCTAAGTACAGAAGTGAGCCAACCATGCCTCTATAACTTGAAATATCCACAGACTTTTCAGTAGTGTTTAGTTCAAGCTTAGTTGCAGTGGCCATGGGAGTTTTTGCAGATGTGCAATCCATTAGATCAAACTTCTTTAAAAGATCAAAAATATATTTAGTTTGACTAATGAATATTCCATCACTAACTTGCTTAACTTGTAAACCAAGAAAGTAAGTTAGTTCTCCCATCATACTCATTTCATACTTGCTTTGCATCAGTTTGGCAAACTTTTTACAAAGTTTCTCATCTGTAGAGCCAAAAATAATATCATCTACATAAATTTGAACAAGTATGCTAGAGCCATTTACATTTCTGAAAAATAAAGTTTTATCTATAGTACCTCTTGTGAAGTGATTTTCCAAAAAGAACTTTGATAAAGTGTCATACCAGGCTCTAGGTGCTTGCTTCAGTCCATAAAGTGCTTTCAGTAGATAATAGACATACTCTGGGAAATTTGGATCTTCAAAGCCAGGAGGTTGACTTACATACACTTCTTCCTCCAAATCTCCATTCAGAAAGGCACTTTTGACATCCATTTGATAGACCTTGAAATTGGCATGGGCTGCATAGGCTAAGAAGATTCTGATGGCTTCAAGTCTTGCAACAGGAGCAAATGTTTCATCAAAATCTATCCCTTCTTGCTGACAATAGCCTTTAGCAACCAATCTTGCTTTGTTCCTTACTACTATACCATTTTCATCCATCTTGTTTCTGAATACCCATTTGGTGTCTATTGGATTCTTTCATGTAGGCTTGGGTACCAGCTTCCATACTTTATTCCTTTCAAATTGGTTTAGCTCCTCCTGCATAGCTAAAATCCAATCAGGATCTAACAAGGCTTCTTCTACCTTCTTTGGTTCTTCCTTAGACAGGAAGCTGTTGTATAGACATTCTTCTTGAGTTGCTCTCCTGGTTTGAACTCTAGAAGAAACATCACCAATAATCAGTTCAAAGGGGTGATCTTTTGTCCATTTTCTTGGTTGAGGTAGATTAGCCCTAGATGAAGAGACCTCAATGTTGTCTTGATGTGTGATTGAATTTTGATTGCTAGAAACTCCCCCTGAGTTTGTGGATCTTTGATTTGAGATAGGGGAACTTTCTATGGGTGATCTGCCTCCTGCTCCTTTTGGTAACCCGACGGATGGTGAATTTTGAGTACCGACGGATGAGGCAGGTTGTCTTCCGACGGATAATACAGATTGCCTTCCGACGGATGAAGCATTATGTAACTCGACGGATGTTGAGTTTTGTGCTTCATTTGTGGTAGATTTGTCTGCATTATCCTTAGACACTGTTTCTTGATCACTCTCATCATCACTGACCATCTCAACATTGTCGAAATTGAGGCTCTCATGATAATCTCCATCTTTTAGTCCTTCAATCTTTTTATCATCAAACACAACATGTATAGATTCAACAACAATGTTGGTTCTCAGATTCTAGACTCTATATGCTTTACCAACAGCATATCCAACAAAAATTCCTTCATCTGCTTTAGCATCAAACTTCCCATTTTGATCAGTTTGATTTCTCAGAATATAGCATTTACAGCCAAAGACATGAAGAAAGTTTAGAGTTGGCTTCTTGTTCTTGAACAATTGATAAGGTGTCATGCATCTTGCTTGATTAATCAGAGAGATGTTCTGAGTGTAGCATGCAGTGTTTACAGCTTCAGCCCAGAAATAAGTTGGTAATTTTGATTCTTCAAGCATTGTCCTTGCAGCTTCAATAAGAGATCTATTCTTTCTTTCCACTACTCCATTCAGTTGTGGAGTCCTTGCTGCTGAAAACTCATGCAAGATCCCATTTTCCTCATAAAATACTCTCATGACATAGTTTTTGAACTCAGTTCCATTGTCACTCCTGATTCTTCTAACTTTGAAATCAGGATGATTGTTAACTTGCCTTATGTGATTGATGATGATTTCACTAGCCTCATCTTTGGACTTTAGGAAATAGGTCCAAGAGAATTTTTAGAAATCATCTAAAATTACTAGGCAAAATCTTTTCTTTGAAATTGACAATACATTGACTGGTCCAAACAAATCCATGTGAAGCAGTTGCAGAGGCTCTTCAATTGCTGAATCAAGTTTCTTCCTGAATGATGCTTTAATCTGCTTCCCTTTTTGGCAGGCATCACACAGTCCATCCTTTGTAAACTCCACCAGAGGAATGCCTCTAACTAGCTCTTTCTTTACCAGCTCATTCATGGTCTTGAAGTTCAAATGGGATAGCTTCTTGTGCCATAGCCAACTTTCATCTTGACTTGCTTTACTAAGAAGACAAGTTACAGATTCTGCTTTAGTTGAGTTGAAGTCAACTAGGTACACATTTCCTCTTCTCACACCAGTGAGAACCACTTTGTTGTTTTGATTATCAATCACAACACAGGTTTCTTTGTTGAAGGTTACTGAGTTGCCTTTGTCACAAAGCTGGCTGATACTCAACAGATTGTGTTTGAGACCATCCACTAAGGCAACCTCTTCAATGATGACATTGTCCTTTGAAATCAAGCCATATTCCACATTATAACCTTTGCTGTCATCTCCAAAAGTGATACTTGGGCCAGCTCTCTCTTCAAACTCTGTGAGCAGGGTAGAATCACCAGTCATGTGTCTTAAACAACCACTATCCAAGTACCAAATATTCCTTCTGTTTCCCTGCACACATCAAAATCAAATCAAGTTGATTTTGGTACCCAAGTTTCCTTGGGTCCTGCCTTGTTAGCTTTCTTCTTCTGTTTCTTAGGTCTTAACTCATTTGACTTAGGAATTTCAGATTCTTCCTTAGTCATTTGGGTTGGGCCTTTGAAACCACTAGATGCAACAGAATTATAATGCATGTTATGGCTAACAGGAAATGACATGCTTGGTGCAAACATGTTATTCCAGTAAGGCATGCTAAATGGCATTTGAGGCATATTGTATGCAACATAATATGGATTAGGTGCAAATGGCATATTAGCAAACTGTGCATTCATGTTCTGTGTAGGCATAACATTAACAGGCATGGGAGGCATGGCATTCATGTTAGAGAATTGAGGCTGATCAGACATGGGAGTAGGCATGGCAGATTTTCAATTAACAGACAAATGATTTACACTACCACACTTGACACAGATTTTTCTAGGAGCATATTTGTCAGGTGTGTAGTTATTGTGTTTGTTAATCCCTACTTTACCATTCCTATTGTTTTTCCTTTTAGTCTCTGTTTTTACCTCTATCTTCTCAAGTCTGTCACTTAACTGTTTGACAGTCATGTGACCAACATTAGCCTTCTTCCCTTTCTTGGCTTGACTTGACTCTCCTGAAACAAAGTTCTTGGAAACAGACCCATACTTATCATTTAGCTTGGTTAATTTGGCTTTGCTAATGGGTTTGCTTACAGCCGACGGATGAGGATTTTTATCATTCGACGGATAACACTTTTTGTTATCCAACGGATAGTCCTCATCATCCGTCGAGTCTACATCTGTCAGCAACCCATCTACCAAAATAGGTTCTAGTTTCTCCTTATTCTTTTTCCAGGCTTCATCACAAAAAGACTCAATTCCTTGAACCTTGGTGATTTGAGCATGAACATCTCTGGATGTTTTCCATGCTTTAATCACCTCTTATTCACGATCGAGCTGCTTTTTAAAATTTCTTCCTTTTTCAAGGACTCAATTAATTCCTCCTTGGCAATTCTACACTCAATTTTTAGTTTCTCAAATTCAACAAACTGAGACTCAAGCACATTATTCCTCTCACTCAAAAACAAGTTGTTTTATTTGATTTTAGCATTTTCTTTAGTGAGGGACTTAAGTGTAACATGCAAATGATACAATTCTGTAGACATGTTATTTATTACATCATTACACTGAGCTTTAGATAAATATGCAAGGTTTGTAGTGATTACCTGATTGCTTGAGGAACTTGTCTCTGTTTCATCAGATTTGGCCATAAGGGCTAGATTGACATAGCTGACATCTTCATCTTCATCCAAGCCATCAGCTGCCCAGTCATTCTCTTGTATAATAAAAGCCCTTTCCTTTTGTTTGAGTAGATCAAAGTATTTTTGCTTGTAATCTACAGACTCAAATCTTTTCTTACTGGAATCTGACTTTTTACACTCATTTGCAAAATGCCCTGCCAAGCCATATTTGAAACACTTGAATTTTGATTTATCCACCATGTTTCTATTTGTCTTGGCAGCTCCAAAGTTCTTCTTGAACTTGATCTTGGCAAATCTTCTTGAAAGGAATGCTAGGTGCTCATCAATGTCCTCCATGTCATCTTGGCTCAATGAATCTTCATTTTCTGCAGCTAACCCTTTACCCTTGCTTTCACAGGCCTTTAAAGTTGATTCCACAGCTTCCATCTTCACTTCCTTCTCCTTTTCCAGATCAGCAACTAGTGCAATGGATCCTCCTTTCTTCTTTCCTCTCTCCATTCTTTCATCCTGCTCTATTTCAAGCTCATAGGTCTTCAGAATGCCATACAGTCTCTCCAAAGTAAACTCCTTATAATCTTGTGAGTTTCTCAATGAGACTGTCATTGGTTTCCATTCCTTTGGAAGAGATCTGAGAAATTTCAGATTGGAGTCTTTAGTCTGATAGACTCTTCCATGCAATTTAAGAGCATTTAGTAGCTTTTGGAATCTACTAAAAATGTCAGTGAGTGACTCACTTTCTTCATTGTGAAAATGTTCATATTGCTGAATCAGGAGCTGCATTTTATTTTCTCTTACTTGCTCAGTACCATCACAGATTATCTGTATTGTGTCCCAAACTTCCTTGGCAGTCTTGCAGTTGATAATGCTATCAAACATGTCTGCATCAACACCATTGAACAGAATGTTCATGGCCTTTTTATCTTTCCTGACTTGTTCAATATCAGGATCAGACCATTCATGCCTTGGCTTTGGAACAAATGGTTCATTTCCTATTGCAGCTCTCATTGGAACATGAGGGCCTCTTTCTATGCAGTCCACATAGGCCTCATCTTGAGAAAGCATATGAAGATGCATCTTTACCTTCCAATGATGGTAATTATCTTTATCAAGAAAATGAATCTTGACTCCAACATCTTTCTTGTTCATCTTGCTGAATTGTTTTGATCTTTAAACTCTTTGTAGATTAAGAGCTTGCTCTGATACCAATTGTTAGTCCCTTAACAATATAGCAAGAATTACAGAAGGGGGGTTGAATGGAATTCTTGAACCTTTTTCTTGAAATAAAAATGTTCAACTCGATTATGGATATATTTGTTTTGATTAGCACAATGCGGAATGTAAACTTGAATGAATCAAAACATAATTAATTAAAAACAAAAGTCTTTAAAAACTTTCTGGTGGATTTAAACAATTCCACCATAGATATATATAATATATCGAGAGGACTCTGTGCGCAGAAATGCTCACAGCTGCTTACAAAATAGAACTGCTGAGAATACAGGAAATGCTAAAGATTGTGCTTACAAAGATTTCTCTATTTTTATATTTCTCAGCTATCTCAGTCTATTTCTATTTGCTACTCTCTTGGTTTATATATTACCAAGATTACAAAGTCAAAAGAACTGAATAAATATAAAATCTAACAGTCTTGATCTTTGCTGCTTTTCGTCCTCTATTACCCAGTTAATGGGCTTCCACAGTGTGTTTGTATCCAACTCGACGGCTGTGTGTCAGCTTTCACTGTTCAACTGATGTTTGAATCTTGATATGATCATCCGTCGACTTTCAGATCATCCGTCGATGACTTAATTGATCATCCGTCGACTGCTATGTTAAACATCCGTTGATAGTCATTTGATCATCCGTCGAAGCTTTGTTAATCATCCGTCGGTAGCTATTTTGGCACTTGGCTTCATTTCACTTATACAGAATTACAAGATATTGCTTATGTACAGTTAATCAACCTATTCTGCATATCTAGTTAAAGTCAACATGACTTATATGCTACTACAGATTCTATACAAAGGTGCATACATCACTGTGCTACAAACTTATTATTACATAAGCTACTCACTCGATGGATAATAAGTTAATCATCCATCGGGACTATAATGAGTTATCCGTCGGGACTAAAACTCTTATCCGTCGAGTGCTACATAAATTCACTAAGTAAAATCTACTTAGACATTTTGTTTAAGTGATCATCAAGTACAAAACATATTCACAACACGCTATAAGCTTATTTCTGTCCACAAGTTATGTGAAGAGATGGATTCCAAGCTTATTTTTACTGATAATCAATGCATGATACATGACCATTTGCAGAAAGATCCTCCACTGCTTCTAAGTAATCTACAAAATAGAATGTATGCTCTCCTCAAAGACTGATTGACTCTAAAGCTTGTGTTTCTATGGCAGCTGTTAAGAAGACCAAGCTATGGCATTTGAGGTTAGGGCATCTTTTATTTCAACAAATAAAGTACTTGTATCCTGATTATGATGTCAATGAGTGTACTAGAACAAATATATGTCAGATTTATCCTCTTACAAAACAAACTCGAAGTTCTTTTCCTCATAGTAGTATTAAGACTTCCAGTGTACTTCAACTTCTTCATATTGATGTATGGGGTCCGTATAGGACAAATAATCATAATGGATGTACACAATTTTAACTATAGTGGATGACTACAGTCATTATACATGGATTCATCTTATCAAATTTAAATCTGATGTTAAACAGGTTCTAATAGATTTTGTTCGTTATGCTGGAAATTAGTTCAAAGCTAAAGTGTTATGTATCCGTTCTGATAATGCATTAGAGTTTGCTTGTAAGGAGTTACAACTATTTTATAATAGTCAAGGGATTATACATCAGACAAGTTGTGTATACACCCCACAACAAAATGGGGTTGTCGAATGCAAACACAGACACCTTTTTTTAGACTACAAGAGCTTTGTTTCATCAATCTAAAGTTCCAGAAAAATTTTGGGGTGAAATTGTGATGTGTGCTGCTTACTTAATCAATCGTATGCCTCTTTCTAGTCTTGGCAATATCACTCCTTATGAAAAGGTTTACAAAGAACCACCTTCTCTAGACCATCTTCGAATATTTGGTTGTCTCTGTTTTGTAACAATTATTAAAGTTGAACGGGCCAAATTAGAACCACGAGCTTTACCATCTGTTTTCCTTGGTTATGCTGCGTCTCAGAAGGGATACAAGGTATTCGATCTTCTTTCCCAACAAATTGTTATTTCCAGATATGTTCATTTCTTTGAGCATCATTTTCCTTATCATATCTTATCTGCATCATCAAATGACTCTCAATATCACAATACTTTCTTTCTTCCTTATACTATAACCCTTCGGGACTTGTATTCTGATGATTATAATTTTTATCACAGCACAGATAGAAATTCCCAGAATACACAAGGCTATAGTACGAACCAAAATTCTCATCACATTGAATATCATCCTGTTACTACTGATTCTCATCAATCTTCTTCACAAGTCTCCTCTTCTTCATCTGAAAATCCCCCAGTATTAAGACAATATACTAGGACTAGGAATCCTCCTAGTTACTTTTCTTCTTATCATTGTAATTTGACCTCTCTTGATAAATTACAATCTCACATTGGTGCAATCTTGTAACATATGATCAGGCTCCTTCATCTCATAAAGCTTTTACTTTTCAGACCACTACTATTTCTGAACCTAAGAGTTATGCAGAGGTTTCACTACATCCTGCCTAGATAGAGGCTATGTAAAAAGAAATACAAGCTTTGTCTACAAACAAGATATGGGAACAAGTTGACTTACCACCTAGTAAGAAGGCAATTAGATCGAAATAGGTGTACAAAGTCAAGTTGAATTCTAATAGATCTTTAGAAAGGTGCAAGGCACGTTTAGTGGGATTGATTACGAGGAAACCTTTTCCCCAGTTATTAAAACGAGTTCTCTTCGATGTCTTATTACATTAGAAGAAAGTCGAAATTGGTCTCTATACCAACTGGATGTAAACAATGCATTTCTACACAATACACTTTTGGAAGAAGTTTATATGCAAGACCCTACAGGTGTTCCAAATCCTCTAAACAAGGTTTGTCAACTTATTAAATCCATCTATGGTTTGAAGTAGTTTTCACGAGAATAGTTTTCTAAACTTCATTTTGAACTTCTCAATTTAGGATATGTCCAATCCAAAAATGACTATAGTCTTTTTATTAAAAGATGTGATCAGTGTATTACTATTGTAGTTGTCTACGTTGATGATATTATTGTCACTAGTAATCAGGCTAGTGACGTTCAGTCCTTGAAATCTCATTTTAACAGTGTTTTTGGAATTAAAGATTTAGGATTACTACATTACTTCGTAGGAATAGAGGTTGGGTATGTCCCAGATGGTATTGTTTTGAGTCAAAGAAAATTTGCTAAAGAAATTCTTGATCTTTGTGACACTGATTTGTCCAAGTATGCTACTAAACCGTTGCCTTTACATTCTTGACTTAGTATTTCAAAAAGAGAGTTTTTATCAAATCCTGAGTTATATCGCTCATTGGCTGGGAAGTTGAATTATCTGACTAATTGTAATAACCCCAATTTTTGGAATTTTTGAAACCCTTATGAATAGTGTTTTGCTGATTATGCTGAATAAGAAAAACTTTTCATACCACACTATGTAGGGGTTCTTTTATTGATCTTCTAAGATATTATTAGTACTCTGTGTGGTATATAAGTGTATGTAAAGATCGTCAGAATCCAAATCCGAACACTTTGATTTTTCCCGAAAATCCACCAGATATCGAAAGAATTGAGTATAAGGTAACAGGATAAAAAGGATTTAAATTAAAGGATTATAAGAGAGGATCATAAAAGGACTATAATGTATTGAGAAAGGTTAAGGAAACCCAAGTAATAAGATCCCGGGTATGATCCCTCAAATGAGAAACGAGAACGAAAGTTTAGCGAACCGTATAACAGATCAGCGGTCATTAGGCAAACAATTAGGAAGTTAATCAAGGAGGTTAGGGATGATGAGGTCATCCAACCAATAAGAAGAGGGCAAGTAAGGGATGATGACATCACAAGGTGACATAAGCATGACATAGGGGGGAAGGAGGTGTGGATGAATGATAACCACACAAAGTTCAAGGTTAATAAGGTAATTAACCAAAATCTAATCAAAAACAACCAAGCTAAGCTAAACAAATCACAAACACAAAATCATTTCATTTCTTCAACCATTGCTCTCGGCTTTTCTCTCCATTTCAAGAAGAAGAATTTCAAAATTCAAGTTCCAAGCTTCCTTAATTGGTAAGATAATTATCTAGCACTCCTTATGCATAGATATAGCTATCCTATGAGTTTAAGCCTCCAAATCATTCACAATCTTCTTCAAGAAATCAATGAAGAAGATAATGAATAGTGATTTCAAGATTTTTAACTTGATTTTTCTTGTTTTTCCTTTAAGATCCAAGCATCCCTAAGACATCTCAAGGCTTCTTAAGGCTTCCTAGCTACTCCAATCACTTCAAGGAAGGTATAACATCTCCAAACCCTAGCTTTACTTTGTATATTAGGATGATTTTGGTTGTTATGGTAAAAGAGTAGCTTGATGTTTGTAGGTTTAGAGTTTGGGTTGGAGTTGTAGTGAATTGAATGTTGAATCTTGTTGATTAGTAAAGGACTTAAGTATAGTTTTAAATTCATGTTGAGAATAACATAAATTGGAGAACTTGAGGTATTGGGGCTGTTGTAGTGTGATATGGATGGATTTTGGTTGTATGAATAAATGGGGGTTGATTGGTGGTTGATTTGGAATGGTATAAATTTGGGAAATCGCGTAAACATAGCCGTCGTAATGTCCGATTTACTTTAGACTGCTTTTGTTCATAACATTAGGACCCGAGAACTCCCTGCTAGGTTTTGACCATTGCCACGTTTAGATAGTTCATGTTACGAGCTTCGTTTTGATATGTGGTTCGTTTGATTCCGATGTACGGTTTAGGAGAAACGGCCGTTTTAAGTAACGACGTTTTGCGAACGAATCATTACCCCTCGCCTTACTTTGAAACATAGGTTAAAGACCTTAAAGGACTAATTGGAGTATGAAACAATTATGTTAAGTGGATTATGCAGTTGGTAAGGTACTCGCGAAAGAATCGCCTTAAAACTCGTAATGGTTAATTTATTAAAAATGGTGGAGCCGAGGGTACTCGAGCGAATTAAGAGAATCAGTAAGCGCAAAGCGAGCGTTAGAGTCTAATTTGGTTAAAGTATAGATTTACAAGTGACTTTGGTTTAATTCCAACTTACATGTTGTTTATAGGTTACCAGACTCGTCCCGAGCCATTTGTAACCCCCAGTCGCTCAGGCAAGTTTTCTACCCGTATAACTGTTGTTGTGATGTATATGTGTATATGCATGATCTTGTGATAAATGCATATTTGTTATTAGCAAATTCTTGCGATATATTGTAGCATGTGATATGGTATATATGCATGCCTGTTCCGTATTCTTGATTTATATATCTGTTGGTTCAAATGCTTATTAGTTGCATAATACCTATGCTAGAGATAAGCAGTAGTTGTGTATACCCTTAGTATAGGGGACCCAAAGGTGAACATTTTCTAAAACCGGGAGTCGATGTTCCCAATTATATTATATATATATATTTAAATATATATATATTGATATAGTTTTCAAAACTATTAATCGAATAAGGTTTATTCGATAACTTTTATTTTATTTAATGAATATTATTACGAATATTCATTCGAGGGCTTATGATTCAAGAAATCAATGAAGAAGATAATGAATAGTGATTTCAAGATTTTTAACTTGATTTTTCTTGTTTTTCCTTTAAGATCCAAGCATCCCTAAGACATCTCAAGGCTTCTTAAGGCTTCCTAGCTACTCCAATCACTTCAAGGAAGGTATAACATCTTCAAACCCTAGCTTTACTTTATATATTAGGATGATTTTGGTTGTTATGGTAAAAGAGTAGCTTGATGCTTGTAAGTTTAGGGTTTGGGTTGGAGTTGTAGTGAATTGAATGTTGAATCTTGTTGATTAGTAAAGGACTTAAGTATAGTTTTAAATTCATGTTGAGAATAACATAAATTGGAGAACTTGAGGTGTTGGGGCTGTTGTAGTGTGATATGGATGGATTTTGGTTGTATGAATAAATGGGGGTTGATTGGTGGTTGATTTGGAATGGTATAAATTTGGGAAATCGCGTAAACATAGCCGTCGTAATGTCCGATTTACTTTAGACTGCTTTTGTTCATAACATTAGGACCCGAGAACTCCCTGCTAGGTTTTGACCATTACCACGTTTATATAGTTCATGTTACGAGCTTCGTTTTGATATGTTGTTCGTTTGATTCCGATGTACGGTTTAGGAGAAACGGCCGTTTTAAGTAACGACGTTTCGCGAACGAACCATTACCCCTCGCCTTACTTTGAAACATAGGTTAAAGACGTTAAAGGACTAATTGGAGTATTAAACAATTATGTTAAGTGGATTAGGCAGTTGGTAAGGTACTCGCGAAAGAATCGCCTTAAAACTCGTAATGGTTAATTTATTAAAAATGGTGGAGCCAAGGGTACTCGAGCGACTTAAGAGAATCAGTAAGCGCAAAGCGAGCGTTAGAGTCTAATTTGGTTAAAGTATAGATTTACAAGTGACTTTGGTTTAATTCCAACTTACATGTTGTTTATAGGTTACCAGACTCGTCCCGAGCCATTTGTAACCCTCAGTCGCTCAGGTAAGTTTTCTACCCGTATAACTGTTGTTGTGATGTATATGTGTATATGCATGATCTTGTGATAAATGCATATTTGTTATTAGCAAATTCTTGCGATATATTGTAGCATGTGATATGGTATATATGCATGCATATTCCGTATTCTTGATTTATATATCTGTTGGTTCAAATGCTTATTAGTTGCATAATACCTATGCTAAAGATAAACAGTAGTTGTGTATACCCTTAGTATAGGGGACCGAAAGGTGAATATTTTCTAAAACCGGGAGTCGATGTTCCCGAGTATATTATATATATATATATATATTTAAATAAATATATATATATATATTAATATAGTTTTCAAAACTATTAATCGAATAAGGTTTATTCGATAACTTTTATTTTATTTAATAAATATTATTATGAATATTCATTCGAGGGCTTATGACTCCTTTTATTTTATTTAATGAATATTATTACGAATATTCATTCGAGGGCTTATGACTCCTTTTATTTTATTAAATGAATATTATTTTGAATATTCATTCGAGGGCTTATGACTCAGTTTATATTATTTAATGAATATTATTTGAATATTCATTTGAGGATCTATGACTCCGATTATTTGCTGAGATATATTCTTTATTTTATTAAAGAATAAGGTGTCAATAATCAAACTTATCTTTGATTATTCAAATAAAGATAGTACATTCGTATAAGTATATCTTTGGTTATTTAATATTCATTTCAAGTATGAGTTTTAACACTTCTACTTCGATTATTTTTATAGAGATTATCCTTTTTGGGAATATTATTTAAATAATAATATTCAGATATTTTCTAATATATTGGGACTGATTTATTTTAATTAATCAGCAGTACTCCAAACATTCTTAAAAATGTTTCGAGTCTTCGAAGTGATTTTAAAAATTAGAGCGGATCCCAAAACTCATTTTTATATTTAAGTTCTTCCTTTCGAAGGGGATTTAAATATTCGCTCAAAAACCTGAGGGATCCGGCTCTGTGGTGTATTTTATATTCGTAACGAGGTTGCTGTTTTGATAAATGAATTGATTACTTACCCAAAGTTCGGGAAGTAAGTCCATCTATTGAGTCGACATAAGCAACATGGGCTCAGTGGGCGTCCATGAAAGTGTAAGTGGCTCAGTGGGAGTCCATCAAATGCGTAAGTGGCTGAGTGGCAGTCCAGCATAAGGTCCTATTGCGGCCAGGGTGATGACCAGTGGGGAATTCGTCCATCTACTAGTACAAAAGGTTACTTATTGGTATTTTTGCCTGATCAGCAAGATATCAGGTTTATGCCAAGGTTTTCTCCTTTTCAAATTCATTGGATATTGAAACTCTGTTTATAATTTTCATAACAGAGGTTTTCAAGGAGTGTATGAAATGTATATATATATAGGTGTATATATATATCGGGACTTAATGAAGTATCTCGTAACTTCATTATTTATAATGATGTTCAAAGATTGAATCTATTCAAATCTTGTCTTGTAGTCTCATCTATGTGATGAACTTTTGAAACTAATTATAACTTGAACGGTGGTAGTTCAAGTAGTATTTGGAAAAGATATAAGTATATTGGAGTATCTTGTAACTTCATCTTTTAAACTTATATCTAGTAAATGATTATCTTATGCATGACAAAGATTTTCAGAAAAATGTTGAGACAAGGTTAGATATATGAGATCACCTTGCAACGATATTTTTATACAGATATAAACTGGAACTCTGTGTATATTATACATGTCAGAGGATTTCAAAGATTGTGAAAAGTATATATGTACATATATACTGAATATTTTGCGACTTGGTCGCGGTAAGATATCAAACTTGGTTCATTTCTTCTTGACCAAGACTTTCATGAGTACTATGAGAATGCTCATATATTGTAAATCATTATACATATTATTTTGGTGGGCTTGTTGCTCACCCTTGCTTTCTTTTTTCATCACACAACATCAGATAGACAAGATGAACAGGACCAAGCTCCCGATTCGCAAGCGGTTAGGAAACGTTCCGCAGTTTCCTGTAGGCGTTGATGCCGTTATAGCCAAGGTAGGATCTACCAATAGGCTAGGCTTTCAACTTTTGATGTACCAGACTTATGTATATTTATGAATTGTAATAATGGCAAGGAAATGTAAATTTATTCAGAAACCCTTTTAAGGTGTAATGGCATATAATTGTGGAATAAAGTGACTTGTATTATTTTTTGGTATTCATCTCTGAGACTATAACTTGTGGTGTGTGTGTATATTGTGGGGTCACAGTATGTAGTAGTTGGTTGTTTATTAAGATTAAGTGTTATTAAGGGAAATGGAACTCGTGACAACCCGGATCCCCGACCCCGGATTTGGGGGTGTTACACTAATACTAGACCAGATCTTACTTTTGCTGTTCAAACGTTATCTCAGTTCTTACATCAACCACGAACTAGTCATCTTGATGCTCTCTATCATACTCTTCGTTATGTGTTTCATCCATAAGATCAAGGTATATTACTCAAAGCTACAGATGAGTTAACAGTGCACGCTTTTTCTGATTCTGATTGGGCTACTTGCCCAGATACTAGATGCTCTATCACTGGCTATTTACTTCTCTTTCGCCAGTCCCCTGTTTCGTGGAAATCAAAGAAGTAAAGCACCATTTCACGATCTTCTTCAGAAGCTGAATACAGAGCCATGGATGCTAGCATCTGAGGTCACTTGGTTAGTTCGCTTGTTAGAAGAAATGGGGGTCACCAATGTTAAATCAGTTACTTTACATTGTGACAATCAGTCTGCTTTGTATATAGCCAAAAATCCTGTTTTCCACGATCGAACCGAGCATATAGAGATCGATTGTCATTTCACACGTGACAAAGTAATGGAAGCTCTCTTGCAATTATCTTATCTTCCTACCAAGCACCAGCAAGCAGATGTTCTTAATAAGATTGTTCCTTCACCACACTTTGCAGAACTGTTATCCAAGTTAGGAATGTCTGTGCACCCCATTCCAACTTGAGGGGGTATTAACATACATCCTACAACTACAAAGAGCAAAACAACACATATTCACTCATTGTCAGCTCATCAATCTGCCACCTCATTCCATAACTAACTTATTTTGTATATAGATAAACACTCTCATCTATGATTAGATACATATAGAAATATAACAAAATTTAGCTTGGAGAGTAAGTTTGTACAGTTTTACAACATTGCTTGAGTTCAACAATGGAGTTTTATTTCATCTTCTACATTACTTGATAATCTGTTATAGCGTTTATATTACATCAAATTATAGATCTTTAGTTCGCTCTCCGTAATCATACGGCTTTCCACTCGATATTATTTCAGAAATCGAACCAGAATCAGGTTTACAAATATGCTCCAGATATTTATCATCATGTCTTAGTTTTAGTGCTTTTGTTGACAGATTGAAATCAACTACATGATACTTAATGTTTGGACCAATATTTACAACAAGATCATTTCCGTCACACCTGAGCTCTAATCCTTTAAGTCCACAATCTTGATCTCGAATACCAACTCCCCAGAAGGGGAATCCAATTCCTTCACTTACAGGTTTGTCACAGGCATGAGTAATCGTCTTACTACAAGACTTGTACGATTTACTATCAATTTTAACATCATGTGTGGGGATGAAGAGTGATAACAAGAGGATTCAAATGATGAAACTGATAGATTTTAACATATGTTGATGAGGTCTGAAGAGTTTAGCACGCATTGTGCAGGAAATGTTCAGAAGAAAGACTAAGAATCAACTGATACTATGAAGTAGGATGTTATATGAAGAAAAAAGAATAGCAAGCAGAAAAAATGCAAACATTTGCAAAAGTTTATGTCTATGGAATAATAAAATGGGGATGAAGATCTTTTTACACTGGTAGCATTCTGGAGTAGTTATTATAGGTTTAAAACTGAACTACTAACTAGCTGTATGTATGTATAAACTGAGAAAAGTAAGTGCGTAGAAAGTCTGATGTATTGAAATGAATTACAAAGCAGAATAAATAATAAACTTTCCCGTGCAGGAGATAACTGAAACAAAACCTACACACCTGCACGTACTCTACTACTCCGTCTATTTCTCCATGATCCTAAGAATACTCTAACAGCTAATGACTTATTCAAATGACTACTGCCAGCCATACACACGTACTACTAATTTCAAATTTAAATAAATAACAAGTTTAGATTAAATAATACCAACAAACTCCCCGTAATCTAAACTTGTGTACATAAGTCTTTAACACCCAGCAGCCTGCGCATGCGTTCGAACTTCACTGTGACCAGGGCCTTTGTCAATGTGTCAGCCCGCTGCAAATCTGTACTTATGTGCTTGATGATCACTTCCCCACGCTCTACACATTCACGTATGAAATGGTACCGAATATCTATATGCTTGCTTCTTCCATGGAAAACAGGGTTTTTTGCTAAATCGATAGCAGACATGTTATCAAGATATAACACCACTGGACCAACCTGGTTTCCTGTTATCCGACTTAACAGTTTTCGCAGCCAAATTCCTTGGCATGCAGCGGCAGTTGCAGCCATAAATTCCGCCTCACATGACGAGAGAGCCACGCACTTTTGCTTTTACGATACCCACGTTATTAAGCTCTCATTTAGGTAAAACACCACCCCGCTGGTACTCTTCCTGTCTTCAACATGCCCAGCTAAATCACTGTCTGAGTATCCGGTCAGTACATTATTTCTGCTCACACTGGAATACACTAAACCATACTCCAGGGTACCCTTAATATACCTTATAATACGCTTCACAGCATTAAGATGCATTACTGTTGGCTTTTCCATGAAACGACTCACTATCCCAACTGCATAAGCTATATCCGGTCGAGTGTGTACAAGATAGCGCAAGCCTCCCACCATAATTTTATATCGCGTGACATCGACCAGTTCCCCCTGTTCATCTTTGGTGAGTTATTCATTTGGCTCCATCGGGTACTTTGCTGGGTTACACTCAACATCCCAGCCTTCTGCAACACTTTCTTGGCATAGGCAGTTTGCTTAAGCTCTATGTACCCCTTGCATTGTTTTATCTCCATTCCCAAGTAATATGACAGATTATCAAGGCCACTCATCTCAAACTGCACATTCATCTCCTTCTTAAATTTTTCAATTTTAAAAATATTTGTACCTGTAACCAGGAGGTCGTCCACATAGACACCTACTATAAGAACTTCACCACCTTCCCTTTTTGTATACACCGCATGCTCGTATGGGCATCCGGTAAAGCCAAGATCTCCAAGTGTCTTACTTAGCTTTGCATACCATGCTCGCGGGGCTTGGCGTAACCCATATAATGCCTTAATTAGCCTATATACAAGCTGTTCCTTACCAGATTTTACGAAGCCCTCCGATTGAGAAACATAAACTTCCTCCAATATTTCTCCATTAAGAAACGTCGACTTCACGTCGAGGTGGTGCACCTCCCACGAGTTCTTTGCAGCCAAAGCAAGAAGTAGTCGGACTGTTTCGAGATGCGTTACAGGGCAAATATCTCTTAAAAGTCCACACCAGGAATTTGAACATACCCTTTCACCACTATTCTTGCCTTGTGCTTGATAATCTCTCCATTTGAATCTCTTTTGAGTTCAAAACCCCATTTTAGATCAATGGGTTTGTGACCTGGTGGCAGCGTGGTCAGTTTCCACGTATTGTTTTTCTCTATTGCTTCCATCTCAATTTTCATAGCTTTTTCCCACTCCTGGCTTTTTGCAGCTTGTTTGTAATTAACAGGTTCTTCAACGCCAAGAAAGAACAGCTCATCCCCTGGTTCTACTTCTTCGGTGTCGTTATATATATCATTTAAACTTCTGAATTTTGTGGGCTCACTACTGCCTTCAGAATTATTACTGTTGCTTTCTCCATCAGAAGCTGTGTCTTGGGTAACAGATTGCACAGGTGTTGCACTACTTGACAAAGTGTCATCAGTATTGCTATCACCATATAATTCGCTGTCCCCGTGGTCGACCTCTGTTGTGCCGGGGTTTGTTACACTGAAGGTTGCAGAAGAGGACCACCATGTCTTTTATTGTTTACCGTCCCAGACCCATTTTTTTTGTTCTTCAAAGATCACGTCCCTGCTAACATGTATTCTTCCATTCTCTGGATCATATAACCGGTACGCTTTGGTACCTAGTTCTCTCCCAAGATGAATCACTGCTCTACTTCTGTCATCAAGCTTCTTTGTTTGAGCACTAGGTATCTTCACATGGGCGACACATCCAAAGACTCTCAGATGGCCCAAGTCTGGCTTCCTTTCTTTCCATGCCTCATATGGCGTTTTCCCGGACAGAGCTCTAGTAGGAAGTCGATTCAGCAAATAGATAGAGTGGCGAACCGCCTCTCCCCAGAGTGTACAAGGCAAACCCATTCCCTTTAGTAAGCTCCGTGCCATAGCGACTACAGTCCTGTTGCGCCTTTCCACAACCCCGTTTTGCTGGGGGGGAATAAGGTGCCGTAAAATGTCTCGTAATTCCATCATCTTCACAGTAATCAATGAAATTTTTTGACATGAACTCACCACCCCTGTCTGAACGAAACACCTTGATTTTTCTTTCTTTATCATTTTCAACCAAGGCTTTAAATTTTTTAAACAGTTCAAAAACTTCATCTTTATGTTTTAGCATATAAGTCCACATCATGCGAGTAAGATCATCAATCAGCAAGAAAAAATACATGTTACCTTCCATTGTTGGTGGGGAGATTGGACCACATAAACCACCGTGGATCAATTCAAGAGCTTTGGTGGCACTAAAACTTGAACGTTGAGGAAAAGATTTTATTGGCTGCTTTGACATTAGGCATCCCTCACACACCTCCTTTGGTTGAGTCAGCTCAGGTACTCCATTTACCATCCCATTTTTTACCTTAAAAAACATTGCCTGGAAGTTTACGTGGCCTAGGCGTGTGTGCCAAAGCCACATTGATTCTTCCACCTTCGACAATAAACATGTTGGTTTGCTCACCTCGACAACCAGCTTGTATAAACGATTTGCAGATCTCTACACCTTCATGAGAAGCTTCCCATATGCGTCGTGAACCCATAGAAAATCACCATTCATTACCACCCTATTTCCCTCCTCTGAGAGTTGCCCCAAACTTATGATATTGTTGCACAGATTCGGAATGTAGTACACTCCCTTGAACTCCTTTACATCGCCATTTTTGCATTTAAATAAAACTCAGCCCTTTCCTCTAATGTTAACCATCGAGCCATCGCCCAGCTTGACCTTTCCTGTTACGCCTTCATTTAGTTCAGCAAAGAATGATCGCTGACCTGTCATATGGTTTGATGCCCCGTTGTCTAAGTACCATGTATTAGAATTTTTTTCTTTAGTGACTCCTGAATCAATTTTCTGCATTTTCTCTTCCTTAGTCAAGAGCAGATTCACAGCATCATCCTCATACTCCGTTAACAACAGGGTCGGCTCATCATCTTGAGTTTGAGCGATGTTTACCTCTGGTTTTATAATATCACATCGTGGCTTGCGACACTCTACGGCATAGTGTCCAAATATGTTACAATTCCAGCACTTGACCTTGCTTCTGTCACGTGCACCTCTCATTCCTTCCTTTCCTCGATACCTTGACCCCTGGAACCCATCTGTTCCACTTGTCTTATTTGACCTCTTCATCCACTCCTCTCGAGTAAGTAGAAGTTGGCCCTCACCATTTTCCTTTTTCATCCACTCTTCCTCCGTGAGTAAGAGCCGTCCTCCAGAATTTTCAGTCTGCCCGCGAAGTCTCTCTTCGTGTGCCTTTAACGATCCTACTGCTTCTTCCACCGACATCTCATCTAAGTTTCCAAATTGTTCAAGTGTTGAAGCAATTTGTAGAAACTTTGTTGGGACTGCTCGAAGCAGTTTCTTTACTAAGTACGCTTCCTCGATCTTCTCCCCAAGTGCTCTAATGTTTGTCACCAAACTGTTGAGCCTCATATAGAAATCATCCAGCTGTTCAGTTTCTTTCATGTTCAATGTCTCGAAATCAGCTTTAAATGTCTGTATCCTTGCCTTCTTCACCCTGTCAGCTCCCAAACACACCGTCTTGATTGCATCACAGGCCTCCCTGGTTGTAGTCTTTTCTGCGATAGACAATAATACCTATTCTGGAATTCCCTGATAAATTGCAGCTAGAGCAATTTTGTCCATCCTTTCTTCAACTGTTGTCTTCTTTGGGTCATTTGGTTCAATCGCTTCCCATACACCATGAGCCTGCATATAAACTTTCATTTTCAATGCCCATGCAGTGTAGTTGGCTTTTGTCAACATCGGGTAGCTCAGGCCAACGGAGTTTTCTTTTGTCTTATCTGTTTCCATGGTAGTTGGTTTTGGCATGTACTTGGGCATTCACCGGATTAAAGGCTCTGATACCAAATATAGGTTTAAAACTGAACTACTAAGTAGCTGTATGTATGTATAAACTGAGAAAAGTAAGTGCGTAGAAAGTCTGATGTATTGAAATGAATTACAAAGCATAATAAATAATAAACTTGCCCGTGCAGGAGATAACTGAAACAAAACCAAAACCTACACACCTGCGCACCTGCACGTACTCTACTACTCCGTCTATTTCTCCATGATCCTAAGAATACTGTAACAGCTAATGACTTATTCAAATGACTACTGCCAGCCATGCACACGTACTACTAATTTCAAATTTAAATAAATAACAAGTTTAGATTAAATAATACCAACAGTTATTCGTCAAAAAGTCTGCAACCCTACATGAAAACACTACAATACTTGTGTCAACCCAACCCAAGGCAAGTGTCGGGAATACCTTAGGATTTGGGTCAAGGAGTCGACGACTGTGTCAAAGTTTATTGTGCGTGTGTAATTGCGTTAACATAAATATACGGTCATGCATTGAAGATGCAGACCTTTCTTGGGGGTTTCTCGACTGCATTTAAGAGATTGATGTGACAACAGGCCTACAGCAAAGACTTATCTTACTGAACTCGACCAAGTAATTTGCCTAATCTTCTTGAGCCTGATAAACTGGGATGTTTGAACGGTAATAGCAGATGGACTAAGATGATGAAAAGTGATAGGCTGCATATACTATTAGCAAGGTTTACAATTTACTGAGTCGAACATACATCATGGACAAGTCTTCTACAATAAAACTAATCCTGTGGAAAAAGCCATTAAGAATTTTCCAAGTCCTTTCCCCGTATGCTTGTTGAAATTTCCAAGTCCTTTGGCCACAAAATGTAGTAATACCACACTTTTTTTCTAACATGGCAAAGGCAAGGTGTACAAATTTGTGAGATCTAGTACTAGAAACACTAGCTCTTATCTCCTTTTATATAATCATTAACACATCACCTTGTTAGAATATAAATTCATTATTGTTATTATTATTATTATTATTATTATTATTATTATTATTATTATTATTATTATTATTATTTGTGTTAAGTGCATTTTCGGGATTTTAGCTTATACTGATTTCCTATACAAGTATTGAAACATGTATTATAAGCAAGAATCGGTAAAATGATTAGTAAATCGTTCAGAAAGAAGTAGCAAAACTTACCACATTTTCTAGAATGGGCTTGATCATTGCAAAACCTCTTCTCAATATTTCTGTATAACTCATATTCACCGTGCTCGTGTCAACAGCAGTAATAGATAAAGTAACCGCAGCTTGACATTTAGCTGCCGAATATTCTTTTTTTAAGAAATTCAGTTGAGAACACAGCAAAAGAGTGATATGTAAGATTGCTTGCACACTCCAGAATAATTCTCGCTGATTTGACCTCAAACGAACCATTGCAAGTAAAAAATTGATGTTACATTATCATCATACATTGTTAAGTGTTCCCAGATCTTACGGCATTGAACTAATATTATTCTAACTATGTGTTAATAGACGAAATCAAGGGATGACAGAGAAACAAACTAGTATAACAACTATATAGTAACTAAACAAAGTATATATGGATATGCATTTTAGACGAATTTCTGGAATTGTTGACAAACAATCCCAGAATCTAGACAGAAGCATGCGTTCTGATTACTGAGACATTTTAATGTAAAGTTACTAAAAATTACATGTTTGAAAACAAAAATTAGTTAATCTATATCATAACAAATAATTTAAGAAAGTGTTTTATAGTGATAACTTGGTTAATGTGATTGGTCCTGTACCTGTAGAGATCTTGTAGTAACAAACATAACAATATGTAATAGTTGACATATTCGACCGCAATAGAAGGTTTGGTTGCAGAGACAAGTAATCTTATTTTCATCTTCATCACACGAAAGCTGTGCAGAAAACTCTATACACGAGAAATAACTCTTAATTTAGTATTGAATGTAGTAATTACTTGAGAAAATGAAACCCCTGGATACGATAACCTTATAATCATCTTCTGCTTTATTTCGAAGAATAAAAGGTTTCATTACCCAACATTTGGAGATGGCAACAATTCAAAAACAGGACACAGCCTTGTGTTACACCGGATGATCTGGTAATAACTGAACATTATCCAAGTGGTTGGAGTGTTGAATATAATATGATCCAATTAAGGCATCCTTCTAAATTTATGTGGATGTAATGGATTCTGTTCCTGAAGGAGGGCAGAGTTCCAGTTTTGTTTGAGAATTTGATGGTGAAGTCGGAAGTGAACACAAGTATGGATTTGGTGGTATCTCCAAGGCTGCTGTCTGCCCTTTCAGCATCTCAATAACCTTTGTTATTGATGGCCTTTGTGATGGATACGTCTGTATGCACCATAATCCGACAATTACCATCTTCCTTACAAGTTCATTTTCTTCTTCAGAAATTTCATTTGCCAAATTTAGCACATCATCACATTGGATTCGCTTGTACAGCCAACGAGGATAATATATCTCACTTGTGTGATCTGCTCGAGCATTAACATTCTTTCTTCCTCCAACCATTTCAAGAATCATCATTCCGTAGCTGTAGACATCAGATTTATGAGACACTTGTCCGAAATTTCTACAAGCAACTTCGGGAGCAATATAGCCAATGGTTCCTCTAGCTTGCAATAAAGATGAGACTGCACTGTCCTCTGTGGTGTATAATTTTGCGAGCCCAAAATCGGATATCTTAGGGCGAAAATCTTTGTCAAGAAGAATATTATGCGGCTTTATATCAAAATGCAGAATACGAGTGTTGCAGCCACGGTGCAAGTATTCTAGTCCTTGTGCAATCTCAATCGCAATGCTGAACAGTTTCTCCCATTTAAGATGTGCTTCCAACAAAGGGGTTGTAAGATGAATGAACTTTTCTAGAGATCCATTAGACATGAACTCGTATAGTAGAGCTCGCCGTTTACCCTCATAACAAAATCCGAGGAGAGTGACAACATTAACATGACTAGTCCTACCAATGCTTGCAACTTCATTTATAAATTCTTCTCCGTTTCCTTTTGTTGCATACAAGACCTTCACTGCCACAACTCGGCCATCTGCTAAGCGGCCTTTATACACATTTCCATAACCACCTTTGCCTAATTCTTCTTCGAACGAATTTGTTATTTTCTTAAGTGTAGAGTACTTGTATCTTTTGGGGATTGAGGACCCATATTGCGTTATGAAGGCCTCAATGTCTTTTGAATAAGAAGGTGCATCTTGAGGGAACAAAAATGAAATATATTTATTTTTCTTCCGGTGACAATAGGTTATGAGAACCAATAGAAGAAGTATACTACATCCTACTACACCACTAGCTGCACAGAGGAAGTTAAAAACACATAAAACTACAAGTTCTATTTTGAATAGTAGAATCACCAAGCTATAGTATTTAATTTAGGTGATAAAGATGTTAAAGAATAAACATACTACCTATGCCAATCTTCAGTCCCAATTTCATTTTGTTTCCTGTCAATAGAGTGAGCTAAGTTAGCACGCAAATATGAAATATTATCAGTTTGTAATAAATGAAAATTTTCAAGCTTCATGTTTTGAAACAATTTTAATTGAAAATTTTACGATTTGAAATCATAATTATCTACTTTCTCAAGTAAATACTGTTATTACTATTTTGCAGTTCCTACTTTCAACTTCACCCCATTCCTGGAACAATAGACTGAGAGAACCCCTTTATTCATATCCTAAATGAGATTATAACCTAAAAAAAGAGCAACTAAGTCGAGCAAACCTGGTTGTGGATATGGAGGGGGAACAGTTGGATATGGAGGGGGAACAGTTGGATATGGAGGAGGAACAGTTGGATATGGAGGGAGTACAGTTCCGTTGCTATAAAGGCATGTGTTATCTTCTTCAGTAGATGTGCCGTTCCAACACAATCCATCAGTTTTCACACAGTCAATACAAGCATTTTTGTTTATACTATTATATCGAACCTTAATATCGCCCATTAAAAGTTCTGCCAACTGTCGTTTGTTATGTATGATCTCATCAAGCACACTCATATTAACTGGAAGTGTTGCGTACTTGCACGAGCCAAGACTTTGCCTGTATTTAGGCAAGTCATTATTGGGGATAAAATAGACCTCTTTCTTATCACCGCTCGAACAAGGCAACTTAAACGTGATCCCTGTTGGATCAGCGGCAGGGCCACATTGGTAGAACAAGTGGATTTCTTCAGTGTTGTCTCCGTAATCATATAGTGTTTCATCTAATATTGTACTACTAGTCAAAGTAGATGCACATATATCTTCTAGAGAATCATCATTACGATGTAATATTAACCCACTTGATGACGGATTGACTTCAACTACACGATACTTGCTATCGGAACCAATATCAACAACAAGATCATCTTCTTCACAGCTGAGCTCGAACTCTTTAAGCCCGCAATACGAAGGTCGAATATCGTGGTCTCCCCAGAAAGGGTATTCAAGTCCCCCTTTTATAGGTTTGCCGCAGGCATGAGTAGTCATCTCTTTACAGTCGTTGTACTCATCAATATAATTTTGAGCACGATGTATTGGAATGTAGAGTAATAACAAAAGGATGGAGATGATGTTACTGACAGGGTTTAAGAAATATTGGCGAGGTCTGAAGAGTTTAGCATTCATCATGCACGAATCTTTTACAAGGAAAACTATGAATCAGCCGAGTTTAAGGTGAGCAGAGTATGTTGTATGAAAGAAAGAAGCGTCACAGGAGCAGAGAAATTGAGAAACTGTAAAGCAATGGCTATGGAAAAACTAAACTATAGCTTTAAAGACTTTGTAAAAAAATGAAAACAATAATGTTGAACCAGGCAAGTGTTGGGAATTTTCCTCTATAAAGATGTGGAAATAATGAGCCGACGACCTTGTCAAAAGTCTATAGTGCTTGTATATATGTGTACAAAGAGTTCAGACTTTTATTGCTGGCGTGCCAAACAGAGTTGTTGATTTCAGCAACTGATGCGACACTTCCTCTCCCATATTATTGTCAAGGTTTTAGGTTGTTGTTTTTAGGATAACCTAATAGAGAAAATTAACCTAAGCTAAGAGTAGTTGTTGAGCATTATTTACATAACCGCCTTTACCTATTTGATCTCGAAATGAATTTGTTTTTTTTTTACTGTGGAATACCTCAATCTTTTGGGGATTGAGGATCCATATTGCCTTATAGAGGCCTCCACATCTTTGGGATTTGAAGACACAATTTGAGAGAACATATATGATCCATATTTTGTTTTCATCCAGCGAAAGCAGATGATGACGAGAACTAGTACTAATAGCATAAGTATAGTACCTCCTGCGACACATGCTGCAAAGAGAGTAAAAACAAACAAAGTTGCAGGTTTATGATACATAGAATTGTAAAAAATACTAAGCTATATCTGATGAAGTGATAAAAACGCTAAGGGGTGAGCTTACAACCTATGGCAATCTTCAGTCCTGCATTCTTAAGTGATCCTGTCAATAGTGTGAATTAAATCAGCATTAAGGAATTAGTCCATGGCCACTGGCGCTAGGTAGATGACTAGTATGAACTTCACTCCCGTTAAATGACTTTGAAAAATTCCTGTAATTATTAAAAGGATTGAAAAACAGAGAAAAAGTTAATTTGAGCACACCTGGTTGTCGATATGGAGGGAGAATAGTTCCATTGCTATAAACGCATGTGTTGCTTCTGCTAGACGTACCTCACCAACACCATCCATCCGTTTCCTGACAGTCTAAGCAAGCTTTTTGGTTCCTTCCATTATAGTGAACCTCAAAACTCTTGTTAAATAGTTCTCCGGGATGTATTTTATTATTTTTTAGATCCTCAAACACCATCATATCAACTTGAAGTGTTGTCTTATTGCACGAGTCAGGCTTAGATTGAAGTAGATCAAATTTATTACTTGAGAAGAAATAAACCGGATTCTTATTGTGACTCGAGCACGAAAACTTGTAATCAAGCCAGGGTGAAATAATCTCACTTTTACAATTGTAGAATAAGTTGAGATCTTCTGTATTCCCGCCATAATCATAAAGTGTTGCATCAAATACTGTACTATTTACCTCCCGAAATGCACAAATTTTCTCCAGAGGATGATCCAAATGATTTAAAGTTAGCGAACTTCGTGACGGATTGATTTTTAGCACACGATACAATCTACCCGAACCAATATTTATAACAAGATCGTTGTCTTGGCAGTGGAGCTCAAATCCTTCAAGACCACAATGGGGAGGTCGAATATTTTGTCCCCAGAAAGGGTATTCAGGATTACTGAATGTCGTGTTACCGCATCTAACAGTAGAAGTGTAACTACAATCCAAATAGTATTGTTGATAATCAGCTTGAGCATCATTAACTGAAATGTTGATGAGTAACAGCACATGGATAAAGAAGATGAGGTGTGTAACAAATATTTGTCATTTTTAATCAGTTGAGCAAACATAAATATTTCTGGAAGAGCTAACTTTTTTTACAATAAAACTCAAGAATCAATGACTATATATTCAAATGATCGAGGGGAGAGGAGAGTGGTAATTTTGGAAAGAACTGTGGGGAAACCATATTAAAGACTGGAGTACTTGTTTGTCCAAGTCTCATCAATAAAACTCAAGAATCAATGACTATATATTCAAATGATCGAGGGGAGAAGAGAGTGGTAATTTTGGAAAGAACTATGGGGAAACTATATTAAATGAAATTGGAAAATTTGTCTATAAGACTAGACATGCACAAAAAACCCGGGCCCGAAAATCTGACCCGACCCGATCCGGTCAAAACCCGGTTAAGCTCGGCCCGGTCAAAACCCGGCCCGGTCTTCGGGTCTCGACGGGCCCTATATTTTTAGGCAAAGCCCGGCCCGGTTAAAAGTTCGGGCTTTGACCCGGCCCGGCCCGATTAAAAGCCCGAAAAAACCCGGTTATAATCTGATTATTCTAATATATTTATAAATTCAAATTTACTATAAATATAAATAATACTTTAAACACATATATATTTACATATTTGTGATTAATAATATTATTTATATACTTCGTTGCATAAATAATGAAAGAAGATATAATAAGTACACTATATATATTTGGATATCATTGTTATGAATATTTGGATATCATTGTTATCATAACAATGATATCATTGTTATCATTATTATCATAACAATGATAAAATATATTATATAAACATCTTTATTTTTTGCCGAACTTAAATGTTTTCAACGAAGTAATGTTTTCATAAAATATTCCATGCAAACTAATACATTTTTACGATGATCTAGTTGCTAACACATGTATTCTTCGGAATCTCTAATAATACTCGATCCGATTTAAATTAGAAAAAAGTCCGGCCCGATCCGATCCGGCCCGAAAAAAAGCCCGGTTAGGCCCGCCTCGAGGGCCCAAACGGGCTTTGACATTTCCGGAAAAGTCCGGCCCGGCCCGGTCAAATCCCGAAAAGCCCGGTCCGGGCTTTTGAAGGCCCGGTCAAAATCTGGCCCGGTGGGCCTTTTGTGCATCTCTATATAAGACGCGTAAAAATCGCGCAACGAGACAGCGACGACCATGTTAAAGACTGGAGTACTTGTTTGTCTCAGTCCTATTAGAATAGACACACCACAAGTCCTACGATTGTGATACAAAGGGTCATTATCTCATTGAGCTATCTTATTATGAATATTTAATATTAGGGTTTTTTAGTAGATGTCCATAGACATAAAAAGTATGATTGATGAGTTATAAAAATTTTATTGGTGAAAATTTTTATACATGCAGGGGATTTATCATTAGTGAAATTTTCACCAATATTTTGTGAAAATTTATCAAACACTAGCTATTATCCTATTATCATGTGTACACGCCGGAAAAACTGTTAGTACCATTAAATTTCATAAAATAGGACCTCCATTTCTTTTACTTGCTATTAATTTATCATATTTAATATTCTTGCTAATGTTTTCTTTTGTCGTCTGCAACTCCAAGGCCGAACCCCTCTCCAACTCTAACGGTTTGATCTAAATTTCGGTCCAAATCTCAAAATATTTATTTAATTATTTTAAGGTCTTATAATAATAAATATATTATTTTTGTATGATGTAAGATATTATCTTTATATTTTATTATTATTATGAATAACTTGTTTTATTATAAAATTGTTAATAAATGAATAATAGAATTCTAATTAAACTTCAAATATATATGAAAAATAGTAAACATATTTAGTTATAATTTTTATAGTAAAACCGTTAATAAAACATTACATTCAAATAAGAAAAGTACAAATATTAATTAAATCTTTATTTTAATGTTTGAATGTATTCGTAATTTGAATTCAAGAAATGCAATGATATTTATTTAATTACGTTTAAATATTTTTTTAATTTAAATTATTATTTAAATAAATAATAATAATAATATCGTAATATCGGTTAATTGTATTTATAAATACCCGAAATCAAAACTTTATGTAATAAACTAAAAGAAATACATTAAAAATTATTATTTTAATCTCGGTCCAAATTTGGACCGATGAATAGCGATGACCTAAATTTAGGCCGGCACTATTCATCGGTCCAAATTTGGACTGAGATTAGGCTATTGTTGGGTGAATTTGGACCGAAATCGGTTCAAATTTGGACCTTTAGCCCACTCTTGAGAGTTGGCCTTAGAATTCCGGTGCCTTTTGCTACTTCGATCTTGTAACTTAACAGCGCCGAACGTGCTAAAAGTTGACTAAGAACTCATGGTTTAGACTTGAGAGCCCATAATATTTATCTGTTAGTTAAAAGTTTAACTTTAACCAATTACAATGACACTACCATACTAACTTGTAATTTTTTAATAAACATGACAAATGGGACAGATGATAAATATATGTTAGTATATCATTTTATATCGTGAAATGACATTACGATACATAAAATTATGGACTTTCATATATATATATATATTTAGGGAGCTATTCCCCAACCATCATTTGATGGGAAACAGCTGTCACAATGAAGCATTGCTGTAGTACTCACTTGCCGCAATGAAACATTGCGAAAGCCTGCGGCGGATGGTGTATCCCAACCAAATTGGTTGGAGATAATTTGTCATATATATATATATATATATATATATATATATTAGGTCCAATTAAGAGCCAACGTGGGTTGGGGGGAGTGGCAGCCAATCAACCGTAATGTTTCATTATGGCAGGAGACAATGTGCCAATGCGGGTCTGGACCACCGCAATGAAATATTGCGGTAGGTGGCCCATGTTGTTGGGTCGGCCCATAGCCCCAATTGCCCCTCACTTTAGCTATAAATGCCCCATTTAGCTTTAAATGCCACTCTTTTTATAATTAAATATAACTTACTATTATAAATAGCTAATATTAATATTCCACTTAAATTTTTTAATAATATGTAATAATTATTAATATTCAATATTAATATATAGCTTAATTACTTTATTCAAAAATAATATTAGAATTTTTTAATAAGAAATATTAATATTATTAATTAAAAGTATAAAAATAATATTAATATTCAACAGTATTTAATTTTTTAAAATATGTTAACATTAAAATATAAGTAAAAGTAATATTAATATTTTAAAATACTTTATATCAATATAATGATATAAAATATGAATATTTAAAAATATTAATAATAAATACTAGTTTGGGATGTGGAACATCCCAAACTAGAATTTAATATTAATATTTTAAAATATTCATATTTTATATTATTATATTGAATTATTATATGGTCAGTATGAATTAATATTAAATTACGATTTAATATTAACACCTTAAGATATTCATATCTAATATTATTATTAATATTTAATATTTGAAAACTACAGAAAAAAATGAAAAAAAATAATTTAAATTATTAAATAGTTATTAATATTAATAATTTAATACTAACATATATCAATAAAATTTTAATATTATATATATATTTTAATGTTGTGTGAAAGAGCGGTGTCTTTAATATGTATTATTATCATTATTTTTTGATATGATTATAATCATTATACTTTAACATCCGTATAGTTGGATCGTCAAAATTTGTATTTTATAACTTACATGTCAAGAAATATCATCTGACTCAACTATTGTGCCAAATATTCACAAGATTATGTAAAATAGTTACATTTTTTAATTAAGTTACTCTTGTGAACATTTAAATTTTGAAATTAAAATTTCACATATTAAATGAAATATAAAAAGTCTTGAAACTATTTTTTAATATTTTTTTGGATAAATTTTCTAATTTTAAAGAAAAAACAAATATGTATTCCATTATTAATATAAAGGATGAAATTTAAAAAATATTGTAATTTTTTGATATGATTAGAATAATTATATTTTAATATCCGTATAATTGGATATTTGAAATTAATATTTTATAACTTATATGTCAAGAAATATCATCTGACACAACTATTGTGCCAAATATTCATATAACTATGTAAAATAGTTGCATATTATAATTAAGTTACTCTTATAAATATTTATATTTTGAAATTAAAATTTAACAAATTAAATGAAATATAATAAGTCTAGAAACTATTTTTTAATATTTTTTTGATTAATTTTCTAATTTTAAAGAAGAAACAAAAAAAAGACCCCACTGAAATGAGTCATTGCGGGGTGAAGTATCCGCCGCAATGAAACATTGCGGGGGTGTGTTGTACATTTTTTTTTAAATTGTAAATATTTACAGCTGTTGGCTTGGGGGGCGTGTACAGTGTATGCACTGCCTCAATGTTTCATTGCGGCCCTCGCAATGAAACAATGTTGTAGTGCAGTAAATACACACACCTACCTTAATTTGTCTGTATTTATGATCTTATACTGATGTTTTTACTGCTGCTTAATGTTAGGTCCCAATGTGTTTGTAGAAGGGGGGGTTGAATACAAACAGTACCTAATAATCGAATTAAATGCGGAATAAAAAATGTGAAACAAAATTCAAGTTAAATAAAAATATTATTAAACTTGAAAGGTGTTACAACAACTGTATCGATTACAAGGAATTAATCTCAAATTAATTATCACAAATCTAGAATAAATTCGACATGAACTTTTTTTATTTTTGTAATAAAAAGATTCAAATGCTAAACGCAATTTGAGATTAAGTTCTAGGGATTTTGATCCGCTAGATTGTTACACAAGAATAAGATAAAGATTTCTAGTTGATTGGATTTAACTTTACAATCTAGAAATTGATCTTGAAGTTGCAGATGAGATGAAATATTTGTGTCTGCTTCTTTTTCTTTGTTCTCGAGTTCTGTGTTCTTGATTGGATGATTATTTTCTTTCTACTGCTTCTGTGTCTTTTTAATTCATTCAACAGAATTGAATTGAACTGGAATGACAATCCTATAGCTGGCAAGACTTTCGGTAGGACAATGGATTGAACTAGCAAGACAATCCGATTGAACTACAATGACTTTCGGTATGACAATCAGTTGAACTAGCAAGACTATCTCCTTCCCAGTAGAACTTTCGGTAGGACAATTGAAATGACTTGGCATGACAATCGGTATGACAATCCTGATTGTCATGCTAGTTCATTTTCAATTGTCTTGCTGATTTAATACTGTTTTTAATCCAATTTAAATTCTGAAAATCCTTAATATTAATTCTGAATTAATTAATCAATTAATTTAATTAATCAAATAAATTAATCTTTGCAGATATAATTTATTTTCTTAATTAAATTATATGACTTAATTAATTAATAGAGAATTAATACTAACCCTGAGCAGCAACCAATCTTCTGAATATCTTCTGAAAATCACTGAGAATTATGAATCAATTCCACCACTTCAACGTTGACACTCGATGTACTGTCTGGTTCATGAGTGACTAACTTCCGTGATGTTTCTTCATGTCTTGACTTTGATACTTTGATTTTCTTCAGATTAAATCCTTGTAATTAATGATACTCTGACGAGATCTCTGTCACTTGATTAAATCCACACTCTTGATTTATATCACCGAGGCATGATCAATTTCTTGAACTTCTTCCAGTGAATTAATTCCTCAAGTCTGTAGATGAACCTTGTTTCTGAATCCTTTGACAGATATTACTCTGTGAGATCTCTTTTGATGGTAGATCCACTATTTACTTATTACATTCTTATTTGAGTTGAGTTGAATCCTCGAATATACAAATAGGCTATGACATATGACTTACAATCTCCCCCTATTTGTTTGTTAGACAATAACACACAAATACCTAGAGGATAACTCAACTAACAAATAAGAAAAAGATATAAAAAGAAATGCAAAGTAAATAGTAGAAAAGTTCTGGACTAGATTTAACATTTTCCAGATTCCAAGTAGATGTTCCTCTAGACTGAACATATCTTCAAGTAGTTCCATCTTCATTTGTACAACCACATTTCCTGTTGAGAAGCCCATATCTCTCTTGCTTCTCCCCTTATGAGAATGAACTGATTAAAGAAGATCACCTTCGTTTACCACCTCTCCTGTACAATAGGATCCGCAGATAAAAACCAATGGTACTCCCCTTTTGAAAACAGCTTCTTCCCTTACTAGAAAATCACCTTGTGTTTACCACCTCTCCCGTACAATAGGATCCGTAGTTACAAACAACAATGGTGTGGTGTAGTGTACATGTAGGATCTTTTTCTTCCTCCCTGCTATTTCTCCCCCTTAGTTGAGGAATCCTCCAAACTATTACTTAAGCTTTTATCTCCCCCTTAAAGAAGGAATGTATGCCGTCGTCTGAAGGAGTTCTCATATATCACTTGGTTGGAAAAGAAATAACAAGTAGTTTCTCTTTCTTCCTCACTGTGAGTGTGTGATTCTGTTTAGTGTACCTCACATGTGTTTCGCTCTTCTCTCCACTCGTGTTTACACTCATTCTCACAAGTGTATCACTCTTCTCTCATAGCTCCATAATCCAGCTATACCTGCAAGGAAAATCACCTTAGCCATCCTTAAGGAGGTCACAGGTGGTGCAATGGGAGTTCACAAATCCCCATCCTTGTTAAACTCGTTAGATGAATCTGAGTCATAATCTACAAGTTGCTAGTTTCCCTTTTAGGGTTCCAGATTTGAATTCTGGGAAGGTAAATAATGATCCAACGAATTTAGCATAAAGATCAAAGTTCCCTTCTAATGTCTGTGAAGACATTTCCTTGTGACTCATCAGGTAATATCTGAATCATTGTCAACAAGTTGCCGATCTGCACCTATGTCAGATCCACTATTCGCAGATGCATCCAGGGGATTTAAGCCTGGGGAGGTAGACACTGACCACTGATATATGGCTTTTGGATCAGTATCCTCTCCTAACACCTGTAAAGGCAATTGGTCCACTAATGAACCTTGAACAATCGAATCTGACCTTAAAATGGTCGAAAATCTTGTTTCCGTCAACTCATCCTTTGTGTGTGTAACCTCTCCTTGTGCATCAAGAATTGTTTATGTTTGAAGTGGTGACACTACATCGGATGCCTTGGCCGACAGGCAAAATTCAATAGACGCACCCTGTAGAGAGAATGAATCTAGTAACTGTTTTTGTGCCTTTTCAGCCATTACATCTTTTTTTTTAGAAGATGTATGGGGGCTAGCAGTTGTCTCGGTTTAAATACTACTCATCTATGTAGGAGACAGAGCTACTGGGTTGACTACAGAACCTTCCTTATGTGGTGCACTAAGGCACTATCTCCCTCACGCTCATTCATACTACATTTAGTGGTAAGAGAGTGTTGGTTGGTTCTGTTTCTGTGTTTGTCTTTACAGTCTGGGATAGATGTTGTGGATTTTCAACCTCATGACTGTCAATGAAAGAAAGTCATTGGAGACTGAACCTGTATCACAGAATATATGGCACTATAGAGATAAAATGTATTTAAGATTTATAATGAATGAAAATTATACATTTAATCTTTTGAGAGTAATGATGTACAATAGTGATTTCAAAGGATTTTACATGAAATAAGAAATCACAAATGTAGAAAGAAGTTTGATTTTGTTTTTTAATATGAATGAGTTTTTGATAAAACATTGATCACTTAGGGTAAAGTCTAAGTAATTCTCATTCATGTCAAAAGCTTACAAATATCTGCAACATAATGTTAACAACATATCATTGACCGATACTTGTCAAGTACTTTAGATACTAATTGTTATGTTGCATAAGATTTAAAATAAAATAAAAATAATAAAAAAAATAATACAATACAAATAATAATAATAAAAATAAATATCAATGAATTAAATATCAAATATCTATCAACAAGATATCAACATACAATTTCATATATCATACAATATTTACAATTACAGAAAATACAAATAAAAACTTATATAAATATAGCAAAAATATAGAAACTATTTACAAGTTCAATGATAACATTACCAGCTTGCAAACAGCCATATCCCTCAGATAAACCTTTGCTGTTATCTCCGAAGGTAATCAGGGGGCCAGCTTTCTCAACCACATTTGATAGCAGGGCTCTATCTCCGGTCATATGTCTTGATGATCCACTTATCAAGAATCCACACTACCGGTTACACCTGTATACTGCCCTGCACTTCAAATGGATTAGACCTTCTTCGGAACCCAAACTTGGTTAGGCCCGACATACTTGTAGAACTGTCCTTTGTCAGGAAAAACAACATTTTTAATTTTAATGGTCTCAACATCCTCAATGACTGAACATTTGACCTTGTAAACAGCCTTAACAAATTTCTGTTTAAGCTTAGGCACAAATGTCTCCTTTCTAGCCTTAGAAGGACTAGCAGTCTTAGACCTATCATGCTTCTTGTTATTCACATGCTGACGAGGAGTAGTCTTATCATTAGACACATGCTTACCATTAAAATAAGCATACATCATATTAAAAGCACAAGACATACAATTAGCAACACCACATGCTTTATGAGAGTGATTAACAGCAGGCAATTTATGCATGGTAGACATGGCATTATTGTTATCCAACTCATGTGTGTCTGAGTTAGTCTCAGTTGCTTTCACAACTTTGACTGGAACTTTCGACTCACTTGACTTGGAAACAATCTTCTCATTAGCATGATCCTCAGCACGTATTTCTTCTTGAATAACAGAAGAGGTCGCATCAAATGGTTCAGCAATTGATGCTTTATAGAGGGGTTCATCAACACCCTTAAGCACATGTGGTACTTCCCTCCCTTTAGCACATACATGAGGAGGGGAGTTTATGCCTAATTCTCCAATAGCAACATTGTAATCATAACCTATTCCAGATGTTTGATTAACAGCTTGCTTACTGTAGAACTCTTTAGCCTTCGAACAAGAATTGAAGTAGGCTCTAACCTTAGTCTCAAGACCGGTGATCTTGTCTTTGAGAATAGTTTCGAGTTTTCTATAACAGTCAACTCTATTCTCTAGAAAAGATACTTGTTCTTTTAATTTGTCTTGATTAATATGCACAAGTCTTAATTCATTGACCTCTTTCTCAAGGTCTGTGATCTGTAAACTTAACAGTTCATTATCACGACGTGCACAATCTAAGTTACCTCTTAGATGATAAACCATTTCAGCATCAGAAAGTTTTACCTCTATTCTTGACGATGAAGCTTTTCCATCAATAGCCATAAGAGCAAGATTTCCTTCTTCTTCATCTTCACTGTCAGTATCATCCCAGCTTCTTCCCTTTGCCAGATAAGCCCTTTCAGAGTTCTTTCTTACTTGCTTTGGCTTCCTACATTCTGTGGCAAAGTGTCCCAACTCATTGCAGTTATAGCATCTAATGGTGCTCCGATCAACCATCCCTGTTTTGTATCCACCACTGCTGGTGTTAGAGGATGAAGATCCACCTTTCTGGAATTTGTTGTAGTTGGACTTGTACTTAAGCTTGGGATTCCTCTTGAATCTGACATGGGAGAATCTCTTGACAATTTGGGCCATTGACTCATCTTCCAATTGCTCCAGCTCTTCCAAGGAATAAAAATCATCACTGGATTGATTTGTAGTAGGAGGATCATATTCTGCTACTAACATATTTTCCTCAGCCTTGGAAAACTGTACCATTCTCTCCGACTGTTGAGATTGTTGTTGTTGTTGACCTTCAGCTACAAGAGCAGTAGATGTGCTGACCATTCTGTCCTTCCCGTAGACTTTCTTCTGTTGAATCTGCTCCAACTCATAGGTTTTTAACACTCCATAGAGCCTGTCCAAAGAAATCTCACTCAGATCTCTAGCTTCTCTAATGGCAGTGATTCTATGTTCAAGATGAGCTGACAGTGTTAAAAGGAACTTTTTGTTGACCTCCCTGATTGAATAATACTTTCCATTGATGTTCAGGTTGTTGATCAACGCATTGTACCTCTCAAACACTTCAGTAATTCCCCTCCTGGATTTGATTTGAAATGTTCATATTCAGAGGTTAGGATTTCCAACTTGTTCTCCCTAACTTCCTTTGTGCCTTCATTGATCACCTCAATAGTTTCCCACATGTGTTTGGAATTTTTACAGTTCATCACATGTCTGTTCATTAAGGGATCAAGGGAATCAATTAAAAATTAATTGAAGGCTGGCATCCAAGGAGGCTTCTTCCTTTTCATCAGGAGTAAAATCTTCAGGATCTTTAGGATAGGTTCTGGCTTTGGTGATCACAACATCATCTACTATCACCTCCGGTTCAATAACCATCGGAGTTTTTATCCCCTTCTTTAACAAGTTTGAATATTTGGGATTTGCCACTTGTAAAAACAAGAGCATCTTCTTCTTCCACATAATATAATTCTCTTTATCAAATTGTGGAATTTTAACGGTTCCAACTTTTTGTGAAGTCATTATGAATTTTTGAATGAATAAAAATTCAAAGAGTTGAAAAATCACAAAAGTCTAGGATCTTGATTTGTTCGTTAATCAGAAGGCTCTGATACCAATTGTTAGGTCCCAATGTGTTTGTAGAAGGGGGGGGGGGGTTGAATACAAACAGTACCTAATAATTGAATTAAATGCGGAATAAAAAATATGAAACAAAATTCAAGTTAAATAAAAATATTATTAAACTTGAAAGGTGTTACAACAACTGTATCGATTACAAGGAATTAATCTCAAATTAATTATCACAAATCTAGAATAAATTCGACATGAACTTTTTCTATTTTTGTAATAAAAAGATTCAAATGCTAAACGCAATTTGAGATTAAGTTCTAGGGATTTTGATCCGCTAGATTGTTACACAAGAACAAGATAAAGATTTCTAGTTGATTGGATTTAACTTTACAATCTAGAAATTGATCTTGAAGTTGCAGATGAGATGAAATATTTGTGTCTGCTTCTTTTTCTTTGTTCTCGAGTTCTGTGTTCTTGATTGGATGATTATTTTCTTTCTACTGCTTCTGTGTCTTTTTAATTCATTCAACAGAATTGAATTGAACTGGAATGACAATCCTATAGCTGGCAAGACTTTCGGTAGGACAATGGATTGAACTAGCAAGATAATCTGATTGAACTACAATGACTTTCGGTATGACAATCAGTTGAACTAGCAAGACTATCTCCTTCCCAGTAGAACTTTCGGTAGGACAATTGAAATGACTTGGCATGACAATCGGTATGACAATCCTGATTGTCATGCTAGTTCATTTTCAATTGTCTTGCTGATTTAATACTGTTTTTAATCCAATTTAAATTCTGAAAATCCTTAATATTAATTCTGAATTAATTAATCAATTAATTTAATTAATCAAATAAATTAATCTTTGCAGATATAATTTATTTTCTTAATTAAATTATATGACTTATTTAATTAATAGAGAATTAATACTAACCCTGAGCAGCAACCAATCTTCTGAATATCTTCTGAAAATCACTGAGAATTATGAATTAATTCCACCACTTCAACGTTTACACTCGATGTACTGTCTGGTTCATGAGTGACTAACTTCCGTGACGTTTCTTCATGTCTTGACTTTGATACTTTGATTTTCTTCAGATTAAATCCTTGTAATTAATGATACTCTGACGAGATCTCTGTCACTTGATTAAATCCACACTCTTGATTTATATCACCGAGGCATGATCAATTACTTGAACTTCTTCCAGTGAATTAGTTCCTCAAGTCTGTAGATGAACCTTGTTTCTGAATCCTTTGACAGATATTACTCTGTGAGATCTCTTTTGACGGTAGATCCACTATTTACTTATTACATTCTTATTTGAGTTGAGTTGAATCCTCGAATATACAAATAGGCTATGACATATGACTTACACTTAACATTCTGCTCAAATTTGTTCTTCTGAAAATCAAGGTTAGTATTCAAAATTCATGGCTTCTTATTTATTTGATTATTCAAGTTTATCTAGTGATCATAACGATTTTAATTATGTTACCCCCCCCCCCCAACAAAAAGAGGGTTTATCGTAAATTTTTTAATGATGATGAAGTAATTAATGTTGATAGTATTGAAGATAAAGTTGATGATCCGGGGAAGGGAAAAACGCATATTTTAGTAGATAGTGATGATGATGTTGGTTTCGGTTGGAAGAATCACGATGTTCACGGTGATTCCGATGATAATAATGATTCTTTTAATGGCGATGATGATGATAAAATTAATGATGAAAATTTTATTGAAAATATGAATGATGTAGTTCCTTGTGTTGGTATGAAATTTGATTTGTTGGATGAAGCGGAAAGTTTTTATCGAGGTTATGGTCGAAGTATAGGGTTCGAGATAATTATTCGAAGTAGTCATAGGCATTCAAGAAATGGTGGTATATCGTCACGTTTGTATATATGTCGAAAGGGTGGAAGATTGGGCCCAACACCCTTGGAAGTTGAAGATATGGTTAAGGGGAAACGACCTCGAGATGTCATTCCTCGAACTTGTTGTCGTGCTCGTATATGTGTTGCTCACAAAGTAAGCTCAAACAAATGTGAAGTAACCAAGGCCAACCTAGAGCACAATCATGATATTGTTACATCGGATAAGGTACAATTCATGCAAAGATCACGCAACATAGATCCGTTTACCCGATCTTTGATTGAGTTATTCAGCAAATCGGGTATCGAGACCCCGAAAGTGATGAATTTACTTAGTGAGACGTGTGGTGGTATTGAAAAAGCTGGTTTTTCTGCTCAAGACGTACGAAATGTAATACGTGGCATTCGAAGATGGGTTTTTGATTCTGGTGATGCGGAGTGTTGATTGGTTTTGTTACGAGGCTTGCAAAAACAAAGTGATGGAAATTTTTTCTACCGAGTGGATGTGGATGAGGAGAATCGGGTTAGGGATTTGGTGTGGGTTGATCCTCGTTCGCTTAACGCGTACAAGAATTTTGGAGATGTGGTAACTTTCGACTCGACATATCGGACTAATAGGTATGACATGCCTTTTATTCCAATTACGGGAGTGAATCACCACTACCAAAATATTTTGTTTGTATTTGCACTTGTAAGGGATGAGAAAGAGACTTCTTATAGATGGGTTTTGAAGACTTGGTTGGAAGCGGTCGATAACAAGCCACCTATTACCATTATTACGGATCAAGACATCGCTTTAAGTAATGCCATTGCCGAGGTTATGCTTAACACCAACCATACATATTGTACATGGCATATTAGTAGCAAGTTTCCCGAGAAACTATCTACTTTGTATACTCAATACTTGGAGTTCAAGACGGATGTTAATGCATGTATCTACAAGTCATTGTCACCAACGGAATTTTAAGGAAGGTGGGAGGATTTGAAAGAGAAATATGATCTTGAAAATCATAATTGGCTAAATGATATGTATGCAATTAGACGACAATGGGTTTTTATTTTCACGAAACAACATTTTGCCGCCGGTATGACTACCACCTCAAGGAGCGAGTCTATGAATTTATTTTTTGATGAGTATGTGAAAGTGTCGACCGGTTTGAAAGAATTCATTGAGAATTCACAAAAAGCTTTGGAGTCACAATATTTACGGGAGGTTCAAGCCGATTTTGACACCGAGTACAAGAAAAGGAGACTATTCTCTAACTCGTCAATGGAGATACATGCCTCCAAGATATACATAAAAGAGATGTTTAAGCGATTTCAAAAAGAGCTTCAAAAAAGTCAATCTTTTGTTGTGAAAAGCATGAAAGGTTGTGGAGATTATCTTTCAAAGATGTATTTGGTAGAAAAGTCCACCTTGCTGGAGATTTATAGATTGATTTTTTTCTTGACGGTTTCCATCGACGGGAGTAATTCTTGTACATGTAAAAAATTTGAACATTCTGGGATGATTTGTAGACACATGATCCGTTACCTTAACAAGAAATAAAAGACGATGATACTGCCAGATCTTGTCATAATGAGGTGGACAATAAACAGAAATAAAGTTTTGAGACCTCTACCGTATACCCCTCGGATGCTTGGTAATGTTGTAGAATCTCAAACGGCAAGATATAGTGGATTGTGTAAAGCTTTCCAAGGTTTGTCCGTTGTTGATAGTTGCTCCGTTCCGCAGTACAATTACTTGATGAGCGTGATCGGGAGAGAAAAGGAGTATGTGATTAAGTCTTTTCCGGGAGAATATGTGAAAATATCATCTCAACACAATCAAATGATTACAACACATATTTTCTAAATTTTTTATACACATTCGTAATTGCAATAAAAAATTAAAGTAATTTCTACACCGAAAAGCCCAAATTCCGTTCATGGCATACATTTTCATTAAGGTAATGTACAAGAACAGGAGCAATTTCATTTGATGATTCATAAGCAATTGAGAAGGCTAAAAAATAAAAAAGAAGAAGTAAAATTACCTGTTTTGTAATTGAGATTAGAGAGAACAGGACCGTGTGTATTTATAGGACGGAGCAGAGTGTATGTATATAGGAGAGTGTTTAATCGCCAAGAATCACCAAGAATCGCCAAAAATCGCCTTTATTATGTGTCTTTTTGAGTTTTAGGTTAGTTTCTGCGTGTATCTGTATGTAAAGAAAAACGACTACCGCAATGCTTCATTCCGGCTGTCGCAATGAAATATTGCCGTAGTAGATTCATGTTTATTTGATATTCAATATAATATTTAATATTATTAATATTTTCAAATATTCAAATATTTTCATTTATTATTAAAAATATTGAATAATTAAAATATTAAAATATTAAAATATTACAATATTTTCATTTATTATTTTAATATTTATTATTAAATATTTGAATATATTAATTTCATTTTAATGTTTCAATACTTTTAAAATATTAAATATTAAATATAATATTTAATAATATTATAAAAATATTTTATAGTATTTTTTAATCTATAATCTTTAATCAGAAATATTAAGAATAATATCTTATTAAATTAATATTTATGTAGATAAAAAAGGATTGATAAATGAATTAATATAGAATAAGGGCAAAAAAGGAAATGGGGTATGTGGGCCACCGCCGCAATGAAACATAGCGGCAGTAGCGGATCCTAGCCTTCTGTTTACCGCTTCAACGGTCTTGATTTGTTGGTTATAAGGGGTCCCTTTCCAACTATGGCTTTGGATAGGGACCCTATATATATATATATATATATATATATATATATAACAAAAACCATACTTTACAGGTAACAACATAATATCCGACAAATCCCCTTTAAAGTTTAGACAATTGTGTTGAAAACTACGGTAGTACTGGTTGGGACAAGATAGAGACTTCAAGGTTTGTTTTTTGTTTCAAGTAAACCTATTGCCTCCAAAGGTGTTTTAATGTAAACCCATTAACTCCAATAGTGCGTTCTTGGAATATACAATGATCAAGCGTAGTACCAAGTCATGTTATATTAAAAACTCAATTTAAGCGTTACATGTTGGAAGATAGTTATTCACTCTGACTCATAATAATAGGTTCGTTCAATTTTCTTTTATTATATATATGTATATTTTAAATTTTTAATATAAATATATTACATTATTTCAAAACTACTTTTTTTGAAAGCCGTATAAGGTTGAGTTATAGTTTACGTTCATTCATTTATGAGGGGTGTAAATAAAAATTTATTGTTAAATTAATATTTTTATAATATATTTAATTTTCAAAAAGAAAAATTGTATTGTCGGACAGATAAAGTAAGTACGATACTATGATGACGGGGTTCCATCTAGAGATGTTTAAAAAATCCGAAACCCGAATTCCGATCCGATCCTTTGAGTTGGGTCTTGATACTCGTTTGCAGCCATAGTTTCAATGAGATTATAGGCCTCGGTATAGCTTTTACCCACAAGGTGCCTCTAGAAGCTGCATCGAGCATGGATCGAGATTGGACCCCCAACCCATTATAGAAACTAGTGATCACCATCCAGTCAGGCATACCATGATGTAGACACTTTCTCAACATCTCCTTGTAGCGCTTCCAAGCCTCGCACATAGATTCTCCTGATTGCTGCACAAACTGAGTAAGAGCACTCCTCATAGCTGTAGTTTTGGCCATTGGAAAGAACTTCACCAAAAACTTTTGCGCAAGTTCTTTCCAAGTAGTGATGGACCCAGCTGGTAAAGAATGTAATCAGTCCTTAGCTTTGTCCCTCAGAGAGAATGGGAAAAGCCTCAGCTTGATAGCCTCATCAGTAAAACCATTATATTTGAAAGTACCACAGATCTCGACAAAATTCCTGATATGCATGTTGGGATCTTCAGTCGCAGCCCCTCCGAAAGAAACAGAATTCTACACCATCTGAATAGTGCCCGGCTTGATTTCGAAAGTATTGGCCTCAATAGCTGGATGAATGATGCTTGACTGAATGTCATCAATTTTAGGCCGAGAAAAGTCCATAAGAGCTTGATTGGCTTGAGCTAGACGATCACCCATTATTTCAGGTTCTTTCTTTTCACTCTCTTTATCCGAATCTGCAAAAACTATCTTCTCCGGAAAGTCAAGAGCTTTATCTGTTTCCTCAGCTTTATCCAGATTTCTCTTGCGAGTGCGAGAACGTGTTTGCATAAACGCTCGCTAGAGTACCTGGAATACAACCAGAAGCAGTAAGTAACAAGTCTTAATCAATGAATCCTAATGACCACTGATGACAAGTACATAAACTAAACAAATTAATACCGAGTCCCCGGCAGCGGCACCAAAAACTTGTTAGGCAAAAATCATGCGCTAAATAATTCACGCAAGTATACGCGTTCGCAAGTAATATAGAATAATTTCTAGTTCGTTCCCACAGAGACTCTGATTAATTATATTTAATTAACACTTACTCACCAATGTATGATTATTCTTCAATGCCAAGACAATAACGATTAAGGTTGGTTAAGTAATATTAACTACGAGAATTAAACACTTGAATTAACAATATTAAACACACATGAGATCCTAACTTCATTACTACTTCATTCAATAGTTATTGTTATTAACCTTAGCATGTAATGGTGATGATATTAATCGAACAACATGAAACTGATAAACGCCAACTTTCATTGTACGAATACCATTCTACCAAGCATCCACAATTTAGATAGAAGTTGAATAGGTATCAATTATGTTGAGACCCTATATGTCTACAGAATTTGACAACATAACGATTTAAGCACAAGTTATTTATGATGATTACACCGGGAAAGTAAAACGGTTAGAGTTACCCACTAATCATGTGTTATTCCTAGTGGACTAACAATGAGATTTACAGAAGGGGGGTTGAATGTAAATCTCAAAACTTTTTCAAGTTTTGAGCAGTTTTAAAGGCTTTGTGTTCAAGATAAATAAGTGTGTGAATTGCTTTAAGCTAATACAGACAGATATATATTCAAGCACTAATGTAAAGAACACAACAGACCTTAAAAACTTTTCTGGTGGATTGTTGTTCCACCAGAGATGGTATTTCAGAAAATCTGTGATTCTAGATGTTGATCACAGCTGCATCCTAGTACAAACTAGATAATTTTTCTCTCAAGATTTTTCTAAACAGTACTGGAAAAATTCTTCTCTAATTACTAGCTGCTACTTGGTTTATATATCACCAAGTTTACAAGTGAAGACAAAGATAAAAATACAATAATAAAAATAAGTTCTCCACTTGTTTCTTCTCCATATCATTCAAGTACTTTGTTGACTATTGCCTCTTTGTACTAGAGTAGAACGGCTGCTTTTTCTGATGTTCCTGAAATTAGGCTTCCATATTTCAGTTATCTCTGTCAACCCATGTGCCTCTGTCTGCTGTTACAACTACCACTTATCAACTGCTATTTAACAGAACATCCGTTTAAGCCTTCATCCGTTGATGGCTTTATCTGTTGATGTGTTAGCAGTTGAAGCTCTATCCGTTGAAGCTTTAGAGACATCCGTTGAAGCTTTGTTTCTCATCCGTTGAAGGTCTTTAAGATATCTGTTGATACCACTTCATTTATACAAAATTACAAGGCATGAAATATTTACAATTGGCCTTCCTATTTGCATATCTTCTAGTAGTCAACATGACTTATATTTTCTCTCAACTTCTAAGAATCATATCTTAAATACAGAGACTGAAATATGCTACAACACTAGACTTATTTCTAAGTAAAGCTGCACCATCAACGGATAGCCAAAGTGGTCTTATCCGTTGAGGCTACAAACACTAAACTTCTACTTAAGTGTTTTGTTAAACATATCATCAAACTAATGCACATATATTCCTAACAATCTCCCCCTATTTATGTCTATAAGAATTGTAGACATAAATTCAGGGTTAACTTGATGATAACAAAACACTTAACAAATATATGAATTGAAACTAAGTAGAAACTTAAAAGTGCTGCTAAAGTGTATGTACTAGGAGGTAATTGAAGATTTACAGAATTTCCAAGGGTGCTCCTCTAGTCTGAGCAAATCATCTTTTTCTTCTTTGTTCCCTTGTTTTCTTTCCTAGCCCTTTGTCATTTTCCTCAATTTGGAGTTGGAGTTGTCTGTAGAATTCAGCTTCATCTTCATCACTGATATCCAGCTTAGATTGCATTTCCTTGAGAGTTTCATTGCTGGCAATCTTGAGTTGGTCTTCAAGTCTGAAAAATCTTCTGACTCCTTTATCATCTCTAAATTCCATCAACCAATGAGGTGATTTGTGGATTGTAATTCCCCTTTCTTGAATGAGTAAAGTTCTGGGCAAAGCATTGGGCTCCCTCCAAGTTTTCCTTATGTTGGCAATCTTGTTGAGAATTTCAGTCTTGGCAGTCTTGGTAAAGCCAGAATCCTTTTGTATGGCTGAAAAGACTCTGATCAAGGTAGAGTAGCCTTCATTCAGAATCCTGTAGAGAGGCCATGTTCTTTCCCCAGCTCCTTTGTATCTGAACACCAATCTCTCTGGTAGCTGTCTGTAGGCAGCTATTCCCCTTACATCCTCCAGCTCATCCAAATAGAGTTCAATGTCTGAAATTTCTTTTATGTCACAGATGTGAACATAATCATCTTTAGAAATGGGTGGCTTAGGCTTAGGTTTTTGTTTTTGAGTGAATTTCTTAGAGGTTAGGGGAGGTGTAGATTTGGATTTTCTTTTCTGTTTCTTTGGTAGTGGAAGAGTGGTTAAAAAGGTAGGCAATTTGATGGTGTCCCAATCAATAGGTTCCTCTTTTGGGATGATTAGTTCACCATGGATGTTTATAGTGGGATCAGCAACACAAGGTTCAGGTATGGAAGGTAGTGGTTTAGATATTGATTTAGTTTCTTCAGTGTTATCTTCACTCCTTCTATGTGCCTTGGCCTTTCTTCTGTTTCCCTTCTGCCATTCCTCTCTTTCCTCCATACTCTCACCAAATATACTCCCAAAAACCTCATCTAGGTTTGCAATCTTGTCTTCACTCCTGACTTC